>NC_069503.1:1140241859-1140266859 GCF_027579735.1 Bombina bombina | reverse complement strand
CTCTTTGCAAGTTTGGCGATTTGAAGCATTTATTACAGCATATCTGCTTTTGTACCCTTACATTGTGGTGTTATCAAGGCTTATGTGACGCTTTTATATATTTTAAAATAAATTTGTATCCAAGTTTTGCCTAGTGTACTGTTTTCCCATCAGTATAAAGTGGGAGTGCGCATATCCTTGAGCTTAGTGGAAAGCTCCAACAAATGTGAGTAGTCATTTGTTACAAAACAACTACTTCCTCAAAGTGCCATTACAGATTCACACTATGTTGCAATTTTCTGTTTCCTTTTTTATGGGATCTCACTGAGGAATGCTAACAAGCTGAAAAACTCATCCAGAGGACACAGACATATCCTTTATTCAGAACTTTATTTGGTTTTCCTTTTATGATTTTTGTTATCACATTTATTTCACATTTTTTTTTCTTTGTGATATTTGGTATATTTATTGTAGTTATACTTGTTCTGCCTGTTTATATAGATCTAGAAGTTTAGAACCTACAGAGCTCAATCTTCGTTTTGATTTTTAATTGTTATTTATAATCTGTATTTTGTTTTTTAGGTTACTGTATTTTATGCATTTTTAGCAACTGGGTTATATCCGGATCTTTTTACCTGTTTAGGCATTGTTTTATTAATAAATAAGGTTATTGTTATTTACCCCCTCTTAGGCGCTTTAATATTTTTTACTAAACCTCAGGCACCTTTACACCTTGTGTATTTCTTTTTTCTCCATTTTCCTTTGGTCGAATGACTGGGGGTTGTGGGAGGAGAAGTGATACTGGGCAGTTTTGCTGGGGTGCTGTTTGCCTCCTCCTGCTGTCCAGTAGTAATATTCCCAACAGTAATTGATGAAGCCGTGGATTCACCATATCAGGAAAGAAACACATTTATCAGGTAAGCATAAATGGTCTTTTTCTGTCCATTTCAGAAAACTTTCAGACATTGTTCTTTGACCTTTTCTGATTTCCTTTTCTCTGGAATTCATTAGACGCATGTCAGTTTGAATTCGGTAAGACAACAAAATTACAAATACAATCAGGGTACAAACATAAAAAGCCAGTAACAGGGTTTTTCACACAAATATCAACAACCTACATGAATGTGTAGGCAGTCAGCACATGAGTATAATACACACGCTCATTAATTCAGGATTGATACAACTTATTTATCTGTTTTTCAAGTAAAGAATGTTGTGGTATTTCATATTTAACATTTTTAAAGTCTAAAATACTTAATTGCAATTATTGTTAAGGTTTAAATTGATTCTCTTAACATTTTATAACAGGAAACAATATTTTAATAACACAAGAATTACTCCTGTGTGTAAACATAATTTTTTTTTTTTAAAAAGTGAACAGTTATGATAAATCGTGAAGATCAAAACACACTGGGCTTCAAGATCTGTTAAATTGGCTAAATCTAAACATCATCAGACTCACTGGCAAAAAACCAATCAATGAGATTACAAGTTGTGCGCTAAACTCAGTGTGTAAACAACGCAAAATATTTAGCGGTATCGCACTTCCCATAGAACTGCCATTACAAGTTACAGAAAAAGCTTCTTGTGCTGTGCATTATTGTAAGGCACTGACTGAAAAACTTGTAAATATCTCTTTAAATGTATAAATGTAGCTAGATTCAGATTCACCCCAAATATATAGAATAAAGGGTAAGTATAGACTTTAGCAGTTATTCGAGTCTTTGTGTGACCAAATAGTTAGTGAAGTCAATGATAACAAAACCCAGGAATCAATTCTAATTCCCAGATAAATATATATGTATAAAGCTGAACGTTTAGTGGATGGTTATTTCAAAATATTCCATATGGTTTGAAAAATCAAATGTAGACAAGTAGAATATATAGTTCATCAAGGAAATAACACATGAGCTTCACGGTGGTGTAACAAACATAATGCGTAGTTCATCTAGCAAATACATTTATACTTGCAAATAGTAGTAGCGTGACAAACATGGAGCTTAGTATGGAATGCACAGTTCATCTAGCAAATACATTTATGCTTGCAAATAGTAGTAGCGTGACAAACATGGAGCTTAGTATGGAATGCACAGTTCATTTAGCAAACAACTCATAGGGGCCCATTTATCAAGCTCTGGATGGAGCTTGAGGGCCCGTGTTTCTGGCAAGCCTACAGGCTCTCCAGAAACACCAGTTATGAAGCAGCGGTCTAAAGACCGCTGCTCCATAACCTGTCCGCCTGCCCTGAGAAGGCGGACAGACATCACCGCAATTCAACCCGATCGAGTACAATCGGGTGGATTGACACCTCCCTGCTGGCGAATCTGCAGAGTGGGGCTCACAAGAGCTGCTGGTGCAATGCTGAATACGGAGAGCGTATTGGTCTCCGCATTCAGCGAGGTCTGGCGGACCTGATCCGCACTGTTGGATCAGGTCTGCCAGACCTTTGATAAATATCCCCCTTATAGTTGCAGTTAGTAGTAGCGTGGCAAACATGAAACTTAGAAGAGATTGCAAAAGATCAATTAGCAAACACATATAATTGCGGTCAGCGTGGCAACATAGAAAGCGGATTAATTGGAGCAGGTGAGAAAAGACTGAGCAGAGTCACTGGAGGTTGTTGAATCCGGTAATAATATTTTTGTTCTAAGAACTGAAAATAAGTTACAAGCAGAAATGAGAACAGCATTCTAATTCAAACCGTTCCAGCGGTAATAGGAGGAAGCGAGTGGATAGAGGTAAGTGCCTAACCGCTCCGGCGTTGTCAGCAGAGAGAGAGAGTTCCGGTCAGGTGATGAGGATCAACTAAGTTAGCATAAGACTCCGGTTAGTTTAGCAGAATAGATGACTCGATAAGGAGATAGAAAGAAGGAGTAGACACACACCCACTATAACTATAACAATAATCAAGCAATGACCTTAGCAATTGAATGGCTTAAAAAAGGGGATGGTGAAATGGGAGGTTCCAGTCTTAAAGAGATATTACAGTTATGGTGCGTTAAGCTCCATACTGCACAAAAGCCAAGGCCTGACTTGACGTGCTTGTGCACGTTTTCCCCCATAGACATCAAAGGAGAGAAAGTGTTTGAAAAAACAAACACCTGCGGTTGCGGAATGGCGATCGATATAACACAATCGCCATTGATGTCTATGGGGACAAGAAAGCTATGTAAAAACACTCTAACATAAACCTCTAGGGGGGTAGTTATCAACGTGTCAACTTTCCAGCCTTCGCCGGCCCAATACGCCCACCTAAGCTCGCCTCACATCGCCGCCGCGGACCTGAAAAATTTTGCCTAAGTTATCAATAAAGCTGTCAAAAAGCCGCGCACCAAGTACGGGGCGATGAACAGCGGACTGTGAGAGTTATCACTCATCCGATCTCGCTGCTCTTCGGCTTTTTCCCAGCTTTATTGCTAGCCTGTCACTAAGCACCCACACTAAACTACACTGTTCTACCCCCTATACCGCCGCCCCCGGAGCCTCCCGCAACTAAATAAAGTTATTAACCCCTAAACCGCCGCTCCTAGACCCTGCCGCAACTCTGATAAATGTATTAACCCCTAAACCGCCGCTCCTAGACCCTGCCGCAACTCTGATAAATGTATTAACCCCTAAACCGCCGCTCCTAGACCCTGCCGCAACTCTGATAAATGTATTAACCCCTAAACCGCCACTCCCGGACACCACTGCCACCTACATTATACCTAATAACCCCTATCCTGCCCCCCCTATACCGTCGCCCTCTATAATAAAGTTATTAACCCCTATCCTGCTGATCCCGCACCTCGCCGCAACTAAATAAATAGTTTAACCCCTAAACCGCCGCTCCTGGACCCTGCCGCAACCTATATTAAATTTATTAACCCCTAATCTGCCCCCCCTACACCGTCGCCACCTATAATAAATTTACTAACCCCTATCCTGCCCTCCACTATACCGCCGCCACTGTAATAAATTTATTAACCCCTAAACCTAAGTCTAACACTAACCCTAACACCCCCCTAACTTAAATATTAATTAAATAAATCTAAATAATATTTCTATTATGAACTAAATTAATCCTATTTAAAACTAAATACTTACCTTTAAAATAAACACTAATATAGCTACAATATAAATAATAATTATATTGTAGCTATCTTAGCATTTATTTTTATTTTACAGGCAAATTTCAATTTATTTTAACTAGGTACAATAGCTATTAAATAGTTATTAACTATTTAATAGCTTACCTAGCTAAAATAAAGAGAAATTAACCTGTAAAATAAAAACTAACCTAAGTTACAATTACACCTAACACTACACTATACTTAAAGAAATTATTCCTATTTAAAACTAAATACCTGTAAAATAAACCCTAAGATAGCTACAATATAATTAATAATTACATTGTAGCTATTTTAGGAATTATATTTATTTTACAGGTAACTTTGTATTTATTTTAGCTAGTTAGAATAGTTATTAAATAGTTATTAACTATTTAATAACTACCTAGCTAAAAGAAATACAAAATTACCTGTAAAATAAATCCTAACCTAAGTTACAATTAAACCTAACACTACACTATCATTAAATTAATTAAATAAATTACCTACAAATAACTACAATTAAATACAATTACATAAACTAACTAAAGTACAAAAAATAAAAAAAGCTAAGTTACAAAAAATAAAAAAAAATAAGTTACAAACATTTTAAAAATATTACAACAATTTTAAGCTACTTACACCTAATCTAAGCCCCCTAATAAAATAACAAACCCCCCCAAAATAAAAAAATGCCCTACCCTATTCTAAATTAAAAAAAGTTCAAAGGTCTTTTACCTTACCAGCCCTTAAAAGGGCCTTTTGTGGGGGCATGCACCCAAAGAATTCAGCTCTTTTGCCTGTAAAAGAAAAATACAACCCCCCCCAACATTAAAACCCACCACCCACATACCCCTAATCTAACCCAAACCCCCCTTAAAATAACCTAACACTAATCCCCTGAAGATCATCCTACCTTGAGTCGTCTTCACTCAGCCGAGCAGCGATGGAACCAAAGAGGAGACCCGGAGTGGCAGAAGTTATCCTCCAAGCGGCGCTGAAGAAATCTTCCATCCGATGAAGTGATCCTCCAAGCGGCGCTGAAGAAGTCTTCCATCCGGGTGATGTCATCTTCCAAGAGGCACTGAAGAAGTCTTCTATCCGGGCGATGTCATCTTCCAAGCGGGGGTCTTCAATCTTCATCCCGCCAACGCGGAACATCCTTCTTTACCGACGGACTACCGACGAATGAAGGCTCCTTTAAGGGACGTCATCCAAGATGGCGTCCCTTCAATTCCGATTGGCTGATAGGATTCTATCAGCCAATCGGAATTAAGGTAGGAAAAATCTGATTGGCTGATTGAATCAGCCAATCAGATTCAAGTTCAATCCGATTGGCTGATCCAATCAGCAAATCAGATTGAGCTCGCATTCTATTGGCTGATCGGAACAGGAATAATTTAGTTAATGATAGTGTAGTGTTAGGTGTAATTGTAACTTAGGTTAGTTTTTATTTTACAGGTAAATTTCTCTTTATTTTAGCTAGGTAAGCTATTAAATAGTTAATAACTATTTAATAGCTATTGTACCTAGTTAAAATAAATTGAAAGATGCCTGTAAAATAAAAATAAATCCTAAGATAGCTACAATATAATTATTATTTATATTGTAGCTACATTAGGGTTTGTTTTAAAGGTAAGCATTTAGTTTTAAATAGGATTAATTTAGTTCATAATAGAAATATTATTTAGATTTATTTAATTAATATTTAAGTTAGGGGGGTGTTAGGGTTAGTGTTAGACTTAGGTTTAGGGGTTAATAAATTTATTACAGTGGCGGCGGTGTAGTGGGGGGCAGGATAGGGGTTAATAAATGTATTATAGGTGGCGACGGTGTAGGGGGGCAGATTAGGGGTTAATAAATTTAATATAGGTTGCGGCAGGGTCTGGGAGCGGCGGTTTAGGGGTTAATACATGTATTATAGTTGTGGTGGGCTCCAGGAGCAGCGGTTTAGGGGTTAATATGTATAGAGTAGCTTGCGGTGGGCTCTGGGAGCGGCGGTTTAGGGGTTAATATGTATAGAGTAGCTTGCGGCGGGCTCCGGGAGCGGAAGTTTAGGGGTTAATACATTTATTATAGTTGCGGCTGGGTCAGGGAATGGCGGTTTAGGGGTTAATATGTATAGAGTAGCTTGCGGTGGGCTCCGGGAGCGGCGGTTTAGGGGGTAATAACTTTATTTAGTTGCGGCGGTGTAGGGGGGACAGCTTAGTGGTGTTTAGACTCGGGGTACATGTTAGGGTGTTAGGTGCAGACATCTCCCATAGAAATCAATGGGATGTCTGGCAGCAGCGAACTTGTACTTTCGCTATGGTCAGACTCCCATTGATTCCTATGGGATCCACCGCCTCCAGGGTGGCGGTTTGAAAACTAGGTACGCTGGGCCGGAAAAGTGCCGAGCGTACCTGCTAGTTTTTTGATAACTAGCAAAAGTAGTCAGATTGTGCCGCACTTGTGTGCGTAACATCTGGAGGGACGTAAGAATCGATCTGTGTCGGACTGAGTCCGGCGGATCGAAGTTTACGTCACAAAATTCTACTTTTGCCGGTCTCTAGCCTTTGATAACTAAGGCGAATCAGCCTCGCCACAAATATGCTGCGGAATTCCAGCGTATTTGAGGTTGACGGCTTGATAACTAGGCCCCCTAGTCTGTTAAAATCAGCCAATAGGATTTAAGCAGAGCTCATCCTATTGGATGATTTGAAAATTTAAGCCAATAGGAATTTAAGGTACCCCAAATATAAAAGGTGTACCTTGCATTCAATCTTCAGTGTGCGGCGGAGATCGCATGAACAGGAGCCTCCACGCTGGATGTCATCGCCGCCGGTCCTGCTCAGCTCTGCACCACCGGGATGAAGATAGATGATGCTCCACGATGGATGAAGATGTCGCCCCCTAGATGAAGAAGGATGTCTGGACTTCAGGAACTGTAAGTACATTTTTTGGGGTTAGTGTTAGTTTTTTTTTTGGGGGGGGGTTAGATTAGGGCTTTTTAAAAAAAAAAAAAAAATATGGGCAGCAAAAGAGATGATTGAACTTTTAAGGACAATGCCCATACAAATGCCCCTTTGGGGCAATGGCTAACTTAGGTTTTTTAGACTTAGGTTTTTTTATTTTGAGGGGTTGGTTGGGTGGGGGGTTTTACTGTTTTTTATGTAAAATAGCTGATTGCTTCTTGGCAATGCCCTACAAAAGGCCCTTTTAAGGGCTATTGGTAGTTTATTGTTAGATTAGGTGGTGTTGTTTATTTTTGGGTGGCTTTTTGTTTTTTTAGGAGTATTAGGTTTAATTTTTTTTATTTTTAAACAACAATCTTTTATTGTAGCTTCATAAAAGCATGACACAAACAAAAGACTCATATGTATTTCATATGAACATAACTTTCTGAATGACTCATACTGGTACATTATAATTAGTCATGTCCCGCCCCCTTCACATATACAACCAATAACTTTCTTGATTACAGGTTATCACAAAAATATATATATTTTTTTTTAATTTTAAATCTTTTATTGAGATCCACAATAACATACAATTATATAGTTTTACATATAAACCAATGAAAATGATTACAAAAATTCCACATATGGCATCCAAACATTTCACAGAATGAGTGTGATATCTACTTATATATTAACCATCATACACATGCGTGGACACTTGCTATAGGGCATCTTTTGGTCCAATAGGAATCTCAGATAATGAAACTAGTAACTCTAGGATTCAAAATAAAAAAATTGGCATGGAGACTGTGCCCATATTTCCGGAACTTCAAGGTGGTCTCTACAGGTCAGCTCGTCCCAGCTGGTCGCGGGCCTTATGGGGGAAGGGAAAGATAGGAAAGAGGGCAAAGGAGTCATATCATGGGAGGGAATGGGTAGGTATGAGGGCGGGGATGAGAAAGGGTGAAAAGAAGGGAATGAGAAAGAAAGAGTGAGATGAACAGTCCGGCTATGAGGGAGAAAAAAGGATGAGAGAAGAAAAAAAAAAAAAGGGGAATAGGGGGGAAAACCCCCTATTGGGGGAAGGATAATAAACTGTAGTAATACTATGTTGCAGGTATTACCTCTGGCTACATCTATCTGAACTAAGGGGTTGTCTTACTATCACACGCTTGGTATTACTGAATTTGAATCCAGTCCTCCCAGATCACCCAGTAGTCCTCCATCCGCTCCAAAGCATTATATGCAAATTTCTCCATGTTAGCTAGGTATTGTACTACTTCACAGACATCTGTTATAGTGGGTGGATCAATTTGTTTCCATGCCCTGGCGATACAGAGCTTTGCGGCGGCCATTATGTAGATCACTAGTTGTTTACTACATTTAGGTAGTTTTTTGTCAAAGACATGGAAAAGAGCCTGGCTTGGAGTCAACTGCACACTCACGTTCATAGAGTGCAAAAGGGTTTCCACATCCTTCCAGAGAACCTGGATTTTTGGGCAGGACCACCACACGTGGGAGTCAGAGCCCTCTCCCCCACATAACCTCCAGCACCTCGACGAGGTGCCAGGAAACATCTTGGACAATCTGGTGGGTACTCTATACCATCGTAATATGAGTTTCATGTAGCCTTCAAAAATTGTTATGCAATGGATTGTTTTTTGTCAGATTAATGGCACTGCTCAGCTCTGCATCTGATATTTTTAAGGACAGTTCCATACACAACATTTTGATTTGCCCCGGGAGGCCAACCGAGTGGTCGTGTAGTATGGCCTTGTAATGGAATGTAAGAGGTTTATTTGTCCCCATCTCACTCATCCATCTCTCTTCCCACTGAGAGTGTGGTCTCAGCCCTTGGGATCCAAATTTCCATGAATGTAGCAAGCTTAGTATTCTAGAACATTCAAAATGGAACCACAATGGAGGTCCACTGAGAGAGCCAAGGATCTGAGGGGTTGTCAATAGCTTGTTATTAGAAAATAACTGTTCTATTATGTTGAAATCATGTTGAACCCAGAATTCAACGTGAATATTCGGGCGTCCCCATAGCAGGCCCTTCAATTGGTGAATTGGCAAAGGGTGCGGGGCGATCTTTGTGTGATGTCTGAGCACGTGCCATAGTCTTATATTTTGTTGAACAACTGGGTTAATAACTCTATCCACTAGCTGTTTATAGCTGGGAACCCACAAAATGCTAGGAAGGTCCAAGCCATCGGGCACGTATAGCTCCTCTAATCTAAACCATCCCGGTCTCTACGCAGTGGGACCCCAGGCCGTGATCTGGGACAATCTCGTTGCCTCATAAAATAGGAATATGTTGGGGAAGGAAACTCTGCCTCTTGAGAACTCTCTCTGCAAGATTTTGTGGCTAATCCGCGGAGGCTTCTGAATCCATACATATTTGGAAAAGATCTGGTGGATCTATTGTAGAATACAATGTGGGAAATTCAAAGGTATACAGCGAAACAAATATAATGCCTTCGGGAGTAACAAGATTTTTATGGTGGCCACCCGCCCCATCCAAGAAATCTCCCTGAAGTCCCATCTATTTGTCAATACCTTCAGTTCAGTGATCAACGCATCAAAATGTATTGATAATATTTTATCTAGGTCCGCACTCAGATGAATGCCTAGGTGTTTGATTGACTCAAGTCTCAAGTCTGAAAGCTGCTCACTAGAGAGGTTGATCCCGTATGCTTCAGTTTTTGACATGTTCGTTTTGTAATAGCTTAAGGTGCTGAACTGATCCAATACGGTAAAGACCGCTGGAATCGAAGAGACAGGATTCGTAAGGAGGAGAGTAACATCATCTGTGTACAGCATAATCTTTTCTTGGCTAGGACCCATTGGCAGGCCTTCAATAGCATGTGTAGTTCGGATTTCCTCCGCAAGTGGCTCCATGATCAGGGCAAAAAGCATCCCCCTTACCCTAGCGCTTGGATTTGAATATAAAGTTTTAATCATAGCAATAGCTTTAGGTGGGAAACCAAAAGCCTCCAATACCTCCCACATGTATTCCCATCTGACCCTGTCAAACGCCTTCTCGGCATCTAATGACAGGGCCAGAAGGGGGGTTCCCAATCTTCTCGCTTCCGAGAAAATAGTTACCAAATGCCTAGTATTATCTGGGCCTTGACGTCCCTTCACAAAACCCACCTGGTCTACTGCTATCAAAGATGGCAGTAGTGATGCCAGTCTGTCTGCTATTAACTTAGAGTATAATTTTGTATCGACATTTATCAATGAGATAGGTCAGAAATTACAACAGTAAGATGGATCCTTGCCTGGTTTAGAAATAGCGACAATGGTCGCTTCAAGATATTCCTCTAGTATCAGCCCTCCCGTACTAATCTCGTTGTAGACATGACACAGTAAGGACTTTAGCTGTGTCTGTGCCTTTTTGTAGAATGGCCTTGTCGTTTTTTAGTTGTTTGATCGCCAATCCAATTTCTAATTTGGTAAAGGGTTCTATCAGTTTATCCTTGTCCTCATCTAAGAGAGTAGGTAGGTCCAGTCCCTCTAAAAGGATGATATATCCAAGGATGTTGCCTTTTTGGGTTTCTCATAAAGTTCAATGTTGTAGAGCCGCTTATAAAAGTCTGCAAAGGCTTTCCCTATGTCATCCGGCGCATATATCCTCCGTCCATCGTGATTAATGTAAAGTATCCTAGAATTAGCTGACCTTTGTTTTAGCTTATTAGCTAACATCGAGCCCGCTTTGTTGCTCTTAGAGTACATAACCATCTTAAACTTGGAGAGTGTCCGTTTGACTCTCTCTAACTCGAAATTTGTAATTTGTGTCTTCAAGTTCAAGATGTCCACAGACAGGCAAGCAAAAGGAGTCCATTTATTTTGTTTTTCTTTCATTCTTAGATCACAGGTTACTTTACCCAGGGGGGCCCCCCACTTTTTTTTATATTTGCAGCTTTTACAATGCAAAATCCTCTGACATAGGCCTTTAAGGCCGCCCATCTGATTTGGTGTGAAGTTTGATCGGGCCTGTTCATCTCTAGGAATTCCTCTATCTTTTCGGTCAATTCAGGGGCAAAACATACATCCTCCCATAAAAACTTGGGAAGCCTCCACGACGGTCTAACTAGAGCGGACCCTTCCATGTTTACTGACATTATCCCAGCGTCGTGGTCCGACCATGGGCAGCTGTATATAGTAGAATTTGTGACTTTATTCAATGTCCAGGAGTCTACAAAAAAGTAATCCAAACTCTAATATGACCGGTGTGGGGGTGAGAAATACGCATAGTCCCTAGAGTCCGGGTGGCATGCCCTCCACACATCGTACAGAGAAGACTGGTAAATAAGACCTTGAAATTTAGGGGCTGTGGACTGAGAGTAGTGATCTATCACCTTGCCGCTTGAAATCTTCTTGTCTACCTGTGGGTCCCAAATTAAATTGAAATCCCCGCCTAATACCAACGTGCCCTGTTTTAGACAATCTATGAACTGCAACATTTTGCGCAGGAATTTAATCTGACCCTGATTAGGGGCATATACATTCACAAGAGTATAAAGATGTGAGTTAAGCCTGCAGACCAGAAGCAAGAATCTCCCTTCCGGATCTGTCTCTACATGTATCTGTTGAAAGGCTACCGTTTTACTAACACATATAGATACTCCTCTGCTTTTCTAATGGTAGGACGAACTGAGGACCACTGAGTAATGCTGGGACATAAGGGCCGGAGTTTTTGTGGAGGCCCAATGCGTTTCTTGAAGAAAAGATACATCACACTGGAGCCTTCTCAGGAATGATTGTAATAAACTTCTTTTAGAGGGTGAATTAAGTCCCTTTTTGTTTAAGGAGACGAATTTGAGACCGAAGTCCATCATGAGACCAAAAAAAAAAAAGGGGGGGGGGGAGAGGAGGGGGAGGTAGAAGGATGAGAATAGAAAGGGGTGTGTGGGGAGGGATGTCAAGGTAAGTAAGAGGTATTAATGACCTGGTCTGAGAGACCAGAGAGCTATTACTAATATACAGAAACAACTATTACTAATATAGTTAGACCACAATTGTCTACCCTTCTTTCAAAGAAGCGTGGGCATGGTATTACAAACGTTTAAAATTTGCAGTTTCGAGTGAATCTGTGTTCTCTTGCTTACTTCTAGTAAGCTTTGGTTTTACCCTGGGGGGGTGAAGAGTTACAGTTTATTGTCTTTAAGAGCAAGTATCTAGACCAGGGGCAGGTCCGGGCCGGGGCAGAACTTATTGCCGGGGGGGATTGGCGTCACTATCAGGGTCTATTTTGTATCCCCTGACTACTAGATTATTTGTATATCAGAAATAAACTCAAATCTCAGCTATCTAAGTGATAGGCCAACTGGGAATTCTATTAAGGCGGTTATACTCTATATGTGCATTCAAAAGTGTGTGTACTGTTTGACTAATGTTATCTATTATTGTAACAACTACTCTGGGGGACATTCTGCATGCTTTGGGTCTGGGTAAGATCTACATTAAAGCTGTCAGACACCTATTCAGTAAGGCATCATAGTATAGAAGAAGGTTTAGTTGCTATGTTAGTAGTAAAAGATTTTAACTAATGTTTGGGCTTCTACTTTTGTTAGCCAGTCCTTCAGGTGAGGGTTTCTGTCTAGCCGCTATCTAGGGAACTTCTTGTGAGAATGACACCTATGAAGAGTCCACACATGGGTATATCATGACTCCTGTGCTCCCATTGCATATCAAGATCTAAGAGTAACTTATCGCCTAAGCTATGGTTTAACATCATAACCTAATGTATTTTAATTCACATATATATAACTTGTTATAACTATAAACATGGCTATATCAAATGTTCTAGCGTTCACTCTACCTTAAACAAACCTGAACCTGTAACTGTAATAATAACTGTTTTATCTAAAGACATATATAAGCATGAGGTAGGACAGGGATGCATCCATGTGAAATTGAGCTGAAATAATATGACATAGCACTTATCTGCCATCACCCCATCCATGTATAGCTTAATATTCTTCAAATCACATATATACAGTCTGTTAGAGCAGTAAATACAACAATAGCATACATTAAATTATAACAAAAGTCAAGCTGAGTGTGTGTTGTAATTCCTAACTTAAAAGTAACTGGTATTATTAAAACAAAAACCATCACTGGCTATTATCTCGTCGATATCCTCCAACCCTAATTTCTATTTTATCTTAAGTAGCATTACACATTTCAGATTGAAGGATAACTTCTAACTTTATTTGGATTAGTTAGGGGTGTGTGAGTGTAGGTTTGCCTGTCTATCGTCGCCTGTCACAATGATTCTGGTATCTATTAGATATCTGTTTCCATGTATCTGGTGTAATTCAAGTATCTGGCCAAGGCTATTAATGCTCTTTATATTATAAAGAGTAAGTTGGAACAGATTGTAAATTGCCTAACTAATATATATCTATCATGCTATAGCCTCCAAAGAGGAGCGCATCACCTTGTTCTGGGTTTTGATCTACTCCCTATATTTATCCTTAATCCAGTGAATAAGATTTTCCAGGTGTAATGATGTCCCTTATTTACAGGTTTCCATAGGTTTGGTAGGTGAAGGGATCTAAGTGGAACGACATCTAGCGTTAGGGCCTGTGTTTATAGCTTAACTGACATAGTGCTAGGGGCTGTGTATATAGCCTGGCTAATGTAAATTCAAGAACCTCATAATACTAGAGGGAGACTGTCCATATTAACTAAAATGAGATCCTTCTTAGTATTTGACTTGAGCTAAATAGGCCTATATCTACCAATATGGCAGTAGGTGTCTTGTGTGAGTGTGCCATTTAAACAAAAAATATAACAGACTTCTTATTAACCTATATCAAGTGAAAACAACCTGAAAAATTTGCACATTTGCCATTGCTGTAACCATATACATTATAACACATATTACATCCTATAGACATAACCTAGGGTTGCTCATAACAACTACTGGCATTGTAGTGACCATTCTAAAGCATCCTCCTCAGGACTCCCAGGAAAACCAGGCTTTTTCCTGGGTGAGGTGAAATGTCTCCCGTCTCATTGAGTATTGGAGGTGCTCAAAGTTCCTTAATTTGTATAACTTCTTGAAGGCAAAGGCTTTGCCAAATCCCAAGAAAACTCTTGTCCATGACATTCATTCAGCAGAAGGAACATTCAGTTATCTCAGTCTTATATTTTAGGAAAAAGAGAAAAAAGAAAAAAGAAAGGCAGGAGGCCCACACTTGTAAAATATCACACTCAGTCCCAATATTTTAAGAGTCATGGATAGAGAGTAACCAGGGGGCAGGTAAATAAATCCCCCCCCAACATAACATATAAATTAGAGACATACATAAGTGAAGGGTATACTTATCAGTCCTCATCCTCCGAGGGATTCTCTACTCGAGCTGATGACATCTGATGTGGAGTTGAGTTCTGTCTTTTAGAGGGAGCAGGCCTCTGTGCAAGAGGTCTCCATTCAAAGGCTGTAGGCCTCAGGATTGAAGAGCTAGTCTCCATGCTTTGCTTGTAATCCATCCTTTAAGAAGTAGTTGTCCCTTGTCAGGAGTGTCGGCCGTGTATAAGCATCCATCTTTTTGTATCAACAGCTTAGTGGGATAGCCCCACCTGTATTTCACTCCAATCTGTCACAGCGATTTGGTGACTTCACGGAAGGTGCCTCTCTTCTGTAATGTGTACTGAGAAAGATCAGGGAATATTTGTATGGATTCAAACCTCTTGGGTAGTGTAGGGCGTTGAAACATAGCTCTAAGGATCTGTTCTCCATAGGTGAAATAGTGAAATCTGGCAATCACGTCCCTAGGTTTGTCTGCTGGGACGTTTCTCCCTCTTGGGAGTCGGTGTACCCTGTCAACCAGAGTTTCATTAGGGAAGTCTGGAGGATGTAAAGTTTTGCAGAACTCAGTGAGGAACTTGCCAAGTTCTGCCAGGGAAATCTCTTCAGAGATGCCTCTAAATCTTAAATTGTTCCTCTGGGAACGATCTTCCATATCGGCCATTTTGGTCTCCATGGCATCTATCATATCCACCATGACTTGCGAATGATTAGCTAAGTTCCCTTTTTCTACTGTTAAGTCCTCTTGTTTTCTTTCTAACACATCAATTCTTTCACTGATGGCACCAATATCCTTTCTAAGGTCTGCCGCAGAGCCCTTGATAGCTTTGGTAAGGTTCTCCTGAAGAGAGTTTATCCTCTGTGTGAGGGTGGCTACAATATCTGAAGCCATAGAATCGGAGAGGCTACTTTCTTCCCTAGTAGGTTCTACCATACCAGGACTAGTAACTGTATGTTGCTGCAAGGTATTTAGATCAATTGTAGACTTTCCTGCGACAGGCTTAGCTTTAAAATGATCCGCCACAGATTTTTTGAACTCTGAAGGATTAGCAGTTTTCCTCCTAGAGCCCTGTGGCATGTTAAAGACAGGGGAAACACAGCTGGGGAGCAATGATATGAATTTGCAGAGTAAAGCTGAGATCCCTCAGTAGGATGTCTAGGAGCTATGTCTCCATTCGCAGTCGTGCAGTCTGCGGTGTTAGGCCCCGGCCCCAGAGGCCCAGCTCCTTAATACATATCTATGCAGTGTCCAGACCAATAGAGAATTTCTCTCCCTTCCATTTTAGAACAGCAAATGAATGTAGTAATTTACATACTCATAGGAGAAGCGCTAAGAATAAAGTAGGTTTATTTAAAGAAAGAGCCTTGTAGCATATATTTAATGACTGCTAGCTGTCTTTGTACAAAAGTGAGGGGTACTATATATCTTAGCTCAGTAATCTGAAAGTCTAATAAGAGAGCTAGGTTTGAAAAGTGAGTGTCTCAATATTTCATCCAGCTCATTCGGCAAATAGGTCAGAGGCCGGTGCGACTTGGGCAGATGTTGCCGAAAATATATGTCTCTAGTATCCAAGTAGTAGCGGTGAGGGTAAGGTGTGGTGCGAGTCACAGTGGTGTGTTCTTACCTCCTAAACTGGATGTCAAATGGTGATCTGGGCTTGCCCCCTTTGCCCCAGAGCTAGGAGTGCTGCAGGTTTCAGGGCCGCAAGATGGCGAAGATTTCATGCCAAACAACAAATGGCGCAGCACGGCCTGCAAAACTTCTCTGACGGCTTCCCCAGATCCTGGCTGGGACCAGGCTTTGGTCGGGTTGGTGTCCAAAGCTATTCGCCTCCCGGACGTAACGATCAGGTTCAAAGTGAGGTGGGTCTTTCAGGCTAGCAGCTCAAAGCAGCCTCTCCATCCTTGGCCTATTTGTGATGTCGGGCTGCTGCACCGAAGCGGAGCCCCGACCCTGCGGGCAGCAGAAGTGTGCGATCTAGAAGGCAGTTGGTACTCAGGCCGGGACCCGACAGTGAGTGTGACTATGAGGTTGCAGGTTGTATTTACCTCCTATGGCGGCAAGACCTCTCCCCGGCGCCTGAGTATTGCTTATATAGATCGAATCAGATTTTCTTCCTCCTGATGCGGAAGAGACTTAGTCTTCTTTGTCAATCATTCGAGCTCGGTCTGATATAGGGCAAATTAACTTTTAGGCAGAACAAAAGTCAAATTATCTACCTTTTCAAACTAATTAATTAGCTAAAACAGCAGGAGCTCTGTTAGTCTGCGTCCTTTCTCCTCACAGGCTTGCTCCGCCCCCCATTAGGTTTAATTTGTATTATTTTTGGATAATTTCTTTTATTATTTTTGTAATTTTAGATTTTTTTTATTTTTTGTAATGTTAGTTTTTTTTACATTTTTTCGTGGTGTTATGATTTTTTAATTTTGTAACTTTTTATTTTTCGTTTATTTTAGTTTTTTAACCCCTAGTGACCAGAGCACTTTTCCATTTGTTGACCATTTGGGACCAAGGCTATTTTTACATTTCTGCAGTGTTTGTGTTTAGCTGTAATTTTCCTCTTACTCATTTACTGTACCCACACATATTATATACCGTTTTTCTCACCATTAAATGGACTTTCTAAAGATACCATTATTTTCTTCATATCTTATAATTTACTATAATTTTTTTAATAAAATATGATGAAAAAATTGAAAAAAAATAGTTTTTCAAACTTTGACCCCCAAAATCTGTTGCACATCTACAATCACCAAAAAATACCCATGCTAAATAGTTTCTAAATTTTGTCCTGAGTTTAGAAATACCCAATGTTTACATGTTCTTTGCTTTTTTTGCAAGTTATAGGGCAATAAATACAAGAAGCACTTTGCTATTTCCAAACCACTTTTTTTCAAAATTAGCGCTAGTTACATTGGGACACTGATATCTGTCAGGAATCAATGAATATCCTTTGACATGTATATACTTTTTTTTAGAAGACATCCCAAAGTATTGATCTAGGCCCATTTTGGTATATTTCATGCCACCATTTCACTGCCAAATGCAATCAAATAAAAAAAATTGTTCACTTTTCACAAATGTTTTCACAAAATTTAGGTTTCTCACTGAAATTATTTACAAACAGCTTGTGCAATTATGGGACAAATGGTTTAAATGCTTCTCTGGGATCCCCTTTGTTAAGAAATAGCAGACATATATGGCTTTGACGTTGCTTTTTGGTAATTAGAAGGCCGCTAAATGCCACTGCGCACCAAAAGTGTACTATGCCCAGCAGTGAAGGGGTTAATTAGGGAGCATGTAGGGAGCTTATAGGGTTAATTTTAGCTTTAGTTTAGTGTAGTAGACAACCCCAAGAATTGATCTAGGCCCATTTTGGTATATTTCATGCCACCATTTCACCGCCAAATGCGATCAAATAAAAAAAAACTTAAAATTATTCACAAGTTTAGGTTTCTCACTGAAATTATTTACAAACAGCTTGTGCAATTATGGCACAAATGGTTGTAAATGCTTCTCTGGGATCCCCTTTGTTCAGAAACAGCAGACATATATGGCTTTGGCGTTGCTTTTTGGTAGCTAGAAGGTCGCTAAATGCCTCTGCGCATCACACATATATTATGTCTAGCAGTGAAGGGGTTAACTAGGTAGCTTGTAGGGAGCTTGCAGGGTTAATTTTAGCTTTAGTGTAGAGATCAGCCTCCCAACTGACACATCCCACCCCCTGATCCCTCCCAAATAGCTCCCTTCCCTCCCCCACCCCACAATTGCCCCGCCAGCTTAAGTACTGGCAGAAAGTCTGCCAGTACTAAAATAAAAGTTTTTTTGGGGGGGTTAGGTTTTTTTTTAAAAAAAAATAAATAAAATAAATTCTTCTGCTGTGTAGGACCCCCCCTTAGCCCCCAACCTCCCTGATCCCCCCAAACAGCTCTTTAACCCCCCCCCCCCCTGCCTTATTGTGTGCCATATTGGGCACTGGCAGCTGTTTGCAATAACAATGTATTTTTTTTTTAATTTTTATTATTTTATTAAATATTTTTCTTTATTTCTGTAGTGTAGCTGCCCCCCTCAACATCCAACCCCCCACCCTCTCCCAGATCACTTAATTTTAAAATACCACCCTCCCCAGTCCTCTCTCCAACGCTCAGATCTACAGCATATTTTTGCTGTTTGCACAGATCTCACGTGCACGCGCGCCCTCGTGCACGCGTGCCCGCACAAGATACCTCCCCCCTCCTCCAACAATGACTGCCCACCCACCTCCCTGGATAAGCTCCCACCCACCAACGATAACGGCCATGGATAGCCGATGCAGAGAAGGCCACAGAGTGGCTCTCTCTGCATCGGATGGCTAAAAACAGTTAATGCAGGATGCCTCAATATCGAGGCTTCACTGCAATAACATGAAAGCGGCTGGAAGTGATCAGGATCGCTTCCACCGTTTTCAAAGACCAACGACGTACGGGGTACGTCCTTGGTCATTAACTGCATTTTTTGCAGGACGTACCCCATACGTCGTTGGTCGTTAAGGGGTTAAATAGATATATTAGGTTTATTAATAGTTTAAGCTTAGTTTTTTTTAATTTCACAGATAAGTTTTTTTTTATTTTAAGGTAGTTATATTGTAACTTTAATTTAAAGTTAAGGGGTGTTAGGTTTAGGAGTCAATAGGTTTAGTTTAGTATTTGCGATTTGGGGGGCCGGCGGTTTAGCGGTTAATAGTAACATTTAGTATTTGCAAAGTGGGGGGCCAGCGGTTTAGGGGTTAATAAGTTTATTTAGGTGTTAGCGATGCTGGTGTGCGGCGGATTCAGGGTTAATGATTTTTATTTGTGTCTGCGATGTGGGTGTGCGGCGGATTAGGGGTTATTAGGTTTCATATAGTATTTGCGATTCAGGGGATGGCGGTTTAGGGGTTAATAGGTAGTTTATTATTTTTTATATGAGTTTTGTAAAACATTTTTGTTTTGCAAAATCCATAACTACTGGTCTTTGATCGTGGAATGGATTGTGGCTGTATAAACTATAACGCTAGTGTAATCGCTAGAAATTCCACACTCAAAAGTCATTTTTTAAATGTGAAATGGAGAGTTGTGTTACAGGCTAAAACACTTGCTGTATAGCTGTATCCCTGCAACTTGTAATACGGGAGACCTGCCATTCCGCGCACAAAGGCTAATTTATCAGCGGCATAGCCGTACCGCACAACTTGTAATTTTGCCTAATGTAAGCAGTGAGTGCATAAACCATATGTGTGTGTGTGTGTGTGTTATATAAATATATATATATGTATATATGTATATATATATATATATATACAGTATATATATATATATATATATATATATATATAATGTGTGTATATAAACATTTTTATAAATGTGCCAAGGAAAACCAGAAAAAAACTTGGATTGTATAATTTCCCTTGAGTTTAATAAATTAGCATTTTGCAGTAGCTTTGTAGATTTAATCTTGGACAGAGTCTATTTTTTCAGCCGCTTTCAAATATTATATTAAACCTTTTTATTTTGTATTCACAAGTTACAAGGTTAAAAATATCAGCAAACATCCAAATGTACTCAATGTACAAAATATTTGTCTTTGCCATATAATGTCATGTAATTTTTTTATTATTCAAAGTAAATTATTTTTTGAAAATAAAATAAGCATATGTTTAAAACTTCCATGATACGTCTACTACTGTGAAAAGATAGACACACAGGGCAAGATTACAAGTGGCGCACTATTTAGCACTTTCTCTTGAGCACTAACACCACAAGAAGTAAAGTTTTTGCTTGTGAGGGTTAAAAATAAATTTTTGGCACAAGAGCAAAACCCTACACATGCTAACTAAAGGACTTCGGATATCACAACCATGTTAACTTCTTCTTCCCTTAGAATTCAATGGAGACCGTTGAGCCCAAAACAATATTGAACCCACAGTGCTACCCCTATATATATTTAAAAATACAAGGAACATTTTCCTATATGTGAAGAATGTTGAAATGTTAAATATGTACATTAAATACATAGTGCTACAGAATTTGCAGAGCTGGGCACAGGACGTGAGAATGCCCACTAATCTAGGACAGGAGAAATGCCCACTCCAGAGCCAAGGACTAAAGTAATGCCCATGTCGGGGTTTAGGACTGGATACACAGCATACACAAGCTGTAGAGAGATCAGACAGGCTGAGGTCAGGTACCACACTGGCAGACAGGATCCAATATGAATATCAAGAGCATGGTGCAAGACAAGCTAGTGGTCAGGATAACAGGAATCAGATCATATGACAAACACTATGATTTTCCAAAAGAGTAATCAAAAGATTTTCCAGGTTCAGGAGCCAGAAATACACTAATACAGCAGATGGCAGGATAAGGTCAAAAGCACAAACACAGGGGTGAACCACAATGTCAGGGCAGGGAGTGGTCTGAAGAGCAGCCTTTTATAGAAATGCTGATTACGTAACTGTTTGCTGCTGGCAGTAGGACTCCAGTTGCTCAGAAGGGGAGGCAGAAGACTCATTGACTGGAGGTCCCAGGGTAAATTCCGACACAGGTGTGACGTATACTTTTGAACCCTTATAAAACATTTTTATATATAACTTATTTTTTATCAGATAGAGTTTTTATGAGTGTAACACTTTATTTGAATGTATTTATGTTGTGTTTTGTGCACTTATTTCAACTCTTAGGGGCCAATTTATGAAAGTGCGAGTGGACATGATACGATGTAGCGTATCATGTCCGCCACACATCGATAAATGACGACAGCATATGTTGTCTGCATTTATCATTGCACAAGCAGTTCTTGTGAACTTCTGGTGCAATGCCAACCCCTGCAGATTCACGGCCAATTGGCCGCTAGCAGGAGGTGTCGATCAGGCGGATTGAAGACCGCAGCATCAGAGCAGACAGACACGTTATGGAGCAGCTGTCTTTAGACCGCTGCTTCATAACTGCTATTTCCGACTTGCGTAGAAACAGGGGCATTAGGAGCTTGATATGTTGGCCCTTTACTCTTTATGCTAGGTCTTCACTCACGCAAACCTGACACCCCTTAATTTAGTTTACGCTCAAGCAAACACGTTTACTTGAAACTTGTAATACACATGCAAGTTAGCACAGTTGCACCACTTGCAATCTGTAATGTTTTAAATATTGTAAATTCTGATCATTCAAAACAAGAATTTTGGGACTTTTTTTTTAAAGCCTATGCAAAAGATCTTGTTTGCCAACAAACAAGACTGAACAGCAAATGATTTATTCCTGATCACAATGACACAATTGCTGATAGAAAACCTGTTAAAAAAACAAAAACACTAGATTACGAGTTTTGCGTTAAGGTAAAAAAGCAGCGTTAACAGGTCCTAACACTGATTTTTTACGCCGCTGCTATTACGAGTCTTGCAGGTATAGGTGTACCGCACACTTGTTTGGCCTTTCCGCAAACTGACTTACGTAAAGTAGCGCCGGTATTATGAGTTTGTCCTGGGAGGCCAAAAAGTGAGCGGTACAGCATCTACCGACAAGATTCGTAACGCATTTTAAAGTCAGTAGTTATGAGTTTTACACTACAACGCTGTAGCATAAAACTCATAACTAAAGTGCTAAAAAGTACACTAACACCCATAAACTACCTATTAACCCCTAAACCGAGGCCCTCCTGCATCGCAAACACTAAAATAAAATTATTAACCCCTAATCTGCCGCTCCAGACATCGCCGCCACTAGAATAAACATATTAACCCCTAAACCGCCGCACTCCCGCCTCGCAAACACTAGTTATATATTATTAACCCCTAATCTGCTGCCCCTAACATCGCCGCCACCTACATTATACTTATTAACCCCTAATCTTCCACTCTGGACATAGCCGCAACCTACATTATATTTATTAACCCCTAATCTGCTTCCCCCAACATCGCCGCCACCTACCTACATTTATTATCCCCTAATCTGCCGTCCCTAACGTCGCTGCCACTATTCTAAATTTAGAAGAGGATGCTCCACGCCGGATGTCTTCAAAATGGACCCGCTCCGCGCCGGATGGAAGAAGTTAGAAGATGCCGTCTGGATGAAGACTTCTGCCCGTCTGGAGGACCACTTCTCCCGGCTTCGTTGAGGACTTCTCTCGGCTTCGTTGACGATGGGAGTCCGGTCTTCAAAACTCTAAGTGGATCTTCAGGGGGTTAGTGTTAGTTTTTTTAAGGGTTTATTGGGTGGGTTTTAGTTTTAGATTAGGGTTTGGGCAGCAATAGAGCTAAATGCCCTTTTAAGGGCAATGCCCATCCAAATGCCCTTTTTCAGGGCAATGGGGAGCTTAGGTTTTTTTAGTTAGGGTTTTATTTGGGGGGTTGGTTGTGTGGGTGGGTTTTTTTTACTGTTGGGGGGTTGTTTGTATTTTTTTTACAGGTAAAAGAGCTGATTTCTTTGGGGCAATGCCCCACAAAAGGTCCTTTTAAGGGCTATTGGTAGTTTAGTCTAGGTTTTTATTTTTTATTTTGGGGGGTGGCTTTTTTATATAGGGCTATTAGATTAGGTGTAATTATTTTAAATATCTTGTAATTTGTTTTTTATTTTGTGTAATTTAGTGTATTTTTTTTTGTAATTTAGGTATTTGTATTTAATTTTGTTAATTGTATTTAATTTAGGTAATTTATTTAATTGTACTGTAAGGTTAGGTGTTAGTGTAACTAAGGTTAGGTTTTATTTTACAGGTAAATTTGCATTTATTTTAGCTAGGTAGTTAGTAAATAGTTAATAACTATTTAGTAACTCTTCTACCTAGTTAAAATAAATACAAACTTACCTGTAAAATAAAAATAAAACCTAAGCTCGATACAATGTAATTATTAATTATATTGTAGCTATCTTAGGGTTTATTTTACAGGTAAGTATTTAGTTTTAAATAGGAATTATTTAGTTAATGATAGGAATTTTTAGTTAGATTTATTTTAATTATATTTAAGTTAGGGAGTGTTAGGGTTAGACTTAGGTTTAGGGGTTAATAAATTTAATACAGTGGCGTCGATGTTGGGGGTGGCAGATTAGGGGTTAATAAATGTAGGTAGGTGGCGGCGATGTTAGGGGCGGTAGATTAGGGGTTAATAATATTTAACTAATGTTTGCAAGGCGGGAGTGCGGCGGTTTAGGGGTTTATATGTTTATTATAGTGGTGATGATGTCGGGAGCGGCAGATTAGGGGTTAATAATTTTATTTTAGTGTTTGCGATGCGGGAGGGCCTCGGTTTAGGGGTTAATAGGTAGATTATGGGTGTTAGTGTACTTTTTAGCACTTTAGTTATCAGTTTTATGCTACAGCTTTGTAGTGTAAAACTCATAACTACTGACTTTAGAATGCGTTACAAATCTTGCGGGATAGGCTGTACCGCTCACTTTTTGGCCTAAAAAAAAGCTTGTAATATCGGCGAAATGGAAGTCTCATTGAAAATAGACTTAACGAAAATTGCGTAAGATAATTTGCGGTATGGCCAAAAAGGTGTGCGGCACAGCTGTACCTACAAGACTCGTAATAGCCGCGGTAGTGAAAAAGCAGCATTATGAGCCTTAACGCTGCTTTTTTACTCATAATGCAAAACTCGTAATCTAGCCATAATAGAATTATTCCCAAATGTGGAATGATCGCAAAAAAGTCCAGTTTTACGCTTATCATCCGCCAAACTAGTAAAACGTAATTGAAAAGTATGTAAACTGTGTGTTAAACCAGGGGCATATTTGGACCTAGGCAAACAAGGCACTTGCCTAGGGCGACAGATTGGGAGGGAGCAGCACTATTTTGTGGCTATATTTGTAAGAAGCTTAAAGTTATTTTAGAAGTATTATACAGGTATAAAATGGGAGATTTTGCCGAAAGAGCTTACATTCTAGGGAGGTAAAATAAGAGACTGCCATTGGAGCTTTTAGTTTAGAGGCAGTTCTGAACCTTTATTTTATAGCTATTGCATTTAGTTCAGTGGGCTTACAGCACTTAGTATTGTGTTTAGGGAAGTAATGTTTTAAGAAATATGTGTTTGTTTGTTTTTTATGTATACTCAGCAATATATAAAGTAGATGTATATGTGTGTGTAACATTGTGTGTGTATGTGTCTGTGACTGTGTGTGTTTGTGTCTGTTTGTTACTGTGTGTGTATGTGTGTGTCTGTGAGTGTGTGTTTGTATCTGTTTGTTACTGTGTGTCTGTGACTGTGTGTGTGTGTGTTTGTGAGTGTGTGTTTGTGTCTGTTTGTTACTGTGTGTGACTGTGTGTGTCTGTGAGTGTGTGTTTGTATCTGTTTGTTACTGTGTGTGTATGTGTCTGTGACTGTGTGTGTGTGTGTGTTTGTGAGTGTGTGTTTGTGTCTGTTTGTTACTGTGTGTGTATGTGTCTTTGACTGTGTGGGTATGTGTCTGTGACTGTGTATTTGTGTGACTGTGTGTGTCTGTGTCTGTTTGTTACTGTGTGTGTGTATGTGTCTGTGACTGTGTGTGTGTCTGTGACTGCCTGTGTGTCTGTGTGTTTGTGTCTGTTTGTTACTGTGTGTTTGTGTATGTGTCTGTGAATGTAATGTGTATGTGTATGTAACTGTGGGGCCTATTTATGAAAGGCCTGTAGGACATGATCCGACATTGTGGATCATGTCCGACAGACCTCGCTGAATGCGGAG
>NC_069503.1:1140079359-1140231859 GCF_027579735.1 Bombina bombina | reverse complement strand
TGGCAATGGGCTGTAGTAAGGAACCCCTAGCTATTGGCAATGGGCTGTAGTAAGGAACCCCTAGCTATTGGCAATGGGCTGTAGTAAGGAACGCCTAGCTGAGACTATAGGGGTCTTTACGCACTTTAGAAAATCGGACAGATTGGGGTATTAACAGTAAAAAATTCAAAGTTTTTTTGGTCAGTCATTTAAATTTAGCCTCCCCTGGGTAGTAATGGTGGATTATTTACAGTTACCCCTCCTCGGGTGTGGCCTCTGTTTCCTCTTTGTATATTGGATCCTTGTCATTACTCCTAAAAAAATAGCCCTATAGATGTTTCATTCTCAGAACCGGAGCCCAAGCTGGAATCGATAGTATTAAGATATTTCCGAGCGAAGCGCCTGGGTTGCCTGGGTCTAAAATGTCTTGTGTAGGTGTTGCTTTGTGTGCCATAGACCCCATTATATATCATTTTCTCCTTGAAGTCCTGGGCCACTGATTCGAGTTTCCTATTCTTTAAATTTTCAGTTTTTATTTTCTCCAGCCATTCTTCTTCCTCCTTGTTTTCTTCAAGAATTGCAGCTTTAAAGGGCCATAATACCCAAATGTTTAAACACTTTAAAGTGCTGCAGCATAGCTGTAAAAAGCTGACTAGAAAATATCTCCTGAACATCTCTATGTAAAAAAGAAAGATATTTTACCTCAAAAGTTCCTCAGTAGCCACCTCCCATTGTAAAGGATTTCTAAGCAGCATTTTAGTGTGTCTGTCCTGGGACAGCTGAAAGGATGAGCCTTGTGAACTCTCATATTATTTCACCAATCAGGTAAAGGAAGCTTACTATGAAATCTCATGAGAGTTAAGTCAAATCTCATGAGATCACAGTAAGAGTTCATGACCTCAGCACTGCTGATGCTGATTGGCTGCTGTTCATTTCTTCATTTTTATTTTATTTTTACCTGCAGCTGGGAGTAGCTGAGTATAACTTTTTACACAGAACTTACTCTGCTGAGCTGAGGAAATTGTGAGGTAAAATATCTTCTTTTTTTACATAGAGATGCTCAGGTGATATTTTCCTGTCAGATTTTTATAGTTATACTGCATCAGTTTCAAGTGATTTAGCATATGAATATTATGTCCCTTTAATAGACATGAAGGTATTGATTTCTTCCTTTGTCTTTGTCAGTATTGCTCTGCACTAACAATATAAGGTCCAGGGAGCATTTGTTGAGCCCTTGGCACCAGCGGTTACAAAAGCTAGAGTTGCTTTTCCCTATGGTAGGCATATTCCGATTTCTAAAGCTCCGTTTTCTATACTAATTAAAGGGTTAAATGGCCTGTATTTCAAAATTGGTCTGCCTCTTCCTCAATTTAAGTAAATAATTGAAAAATGGTGCATGGTTACTCACCAGTAGTGGACTCTTTGGGTTCCTCAAAAAGGATGCATGTGGCATTATCCTCCGTAAGGGTTAGAGTCTTAGTTTGATCCTCAAATACCTCCTCTCTGGTCCTAGTGTCTGTGTTAAAGTGTATTACTGTGTGTCACACTGGAAAACTTGTCCAAATGGGTCACTAAGCAAGATGGGTGCCAGCCTCAATGTTGCAGTATAGTAATAGTAGTTGTGAAGGGCCGCACTCACATTTCTCATATGCACCTACCTGATCGTAAGGATCTAAACGTCTGTATTCCCTTAGTAGAGAGTATGTCAGCACTCACTGGATTTTCAAAGAGTTTATTTAAAGTGCCTCTGAACATTATTGCTGATGTGGCCTTATTTTGAGTTTGTCATTTTAGTCATCGATTACCATCCAGGGTGCATACTATGGTGTTTGATACAGATCACTGTTCAAAGTAACAAAGGATTAGGTTTAAGATAAATGTTCCTCTATTGCTATATAACAATGTTTGTATATATATTAATATTTTCCACATCACTCCTTTTAGGGGGCATATTTATCAAGCTCCGTATGAAGGCTCGCCAGAAACGCTAAAGACCGCTGCTCCATAACCTGTCCGCCTGCTCTGAGGTGGCGGACAGACATCGGTGGAAATCAACCCGATCCAATACGATCACGTTGTTTGACAGCCCTGATGGCGGTCATTTGGCCGCGAATCTGCAGGGGTCGGTGTTGCACCAGCAGTTCACAAGAACTGCTGGTGCAATGATAAATGCCGACAGCGTATGCAAAATCGGATCATGTCCGCTCGCACATTAGTAAATAGGCCCCTTAATCTGAATTCTGATTGGTCCTCACTGCCCTTCCCTCTCCCTTGAGTATGTAATTGCACAATATGAAAGATAACCAGTGTTTAACAGGTCCTGTTCTTGCATCATGGAGTAAACCAGGAATATGGAACAAATTAACATCCTGTATTACTACTTGATTGCAGCACAAGCATTATCCGCATTACCCTGCCCATATAGTGTGTGGGGTCTGACATAACTCAGAATAAATATATTTATCACCCCCCCCCCCCCGTTAAATATAAACTGCATACAGTTTATGCCAACCGAGGTTGAACCGGTCCTGTTTTCTGAGTATTAATTTGCACAGTTGCCATTTGTTCAATAAAAAGTATTAAGCTAAGAAAACATCATATCAATAGGTGTGAGCAGTGAAAAGGTGTTTATTATATAAACATACACTATGGCCCCTATTTATCAAAGGTCTTGCGGACCTGATCCGACAGTGCGGATCAGGTCCACAAGACCTCGCTAAATGCGGAGAGCAATACGCTCTCCGCATTTAACATTGCACAAGAGCTGCTGGTGCAACGCCGTCCCCTGCTGACTCACGGCCAATCGGCCGCCAGCAGGGAGGTGTCAATCAACCCGATTGTACTCGATCTTTAGACCGCTGCTCCATAACTTGTGTTTCTGGCGAGTCTGAAGACTCGCCAGAAACACGGCCCTTCAAGCTCCGTACGGAGCTTGATAAATATGGGCCTATAACTGTATTATATGCAGAATACATAGGGGCGGCGTTAGAGACTGCTCATAACAACTGCTATTTCTTGCACCATTTTATACTGAGTATGTGAAGTTACACTTTGCTTTACTACTTGGATACACTGCTCGCTATTAGAACGTTTTGTATCTATTTAACTGATTTCTCATGTTTTGCTACATATGTAACTTATTTATGGAATAAACATCCTTAAGAGGTAGAATGACAAACATTGTGGGGGACTTTAAAAATGCCTGGGACAAGCATAAGGCTATCCTACCTAATAACTAATGCCTGGGACAAGCATAAGGCTATCCTACCTAATAACTAATGCCTGGGGCAAGCATAAGGCTATCCTACCTAATAACTAATGCCTGGGACAAGCATAAGGCTATCCTACCTAATAACTAATGCCTGGGACAAGCATAAGGCTATCCTACCTAATAACTAATGCCTGGGACAAGCATAAGGCTATCCTACCTAATAACTAATGCCTGGGACAAGCATAAGGCTATCCTACCTAATAACTAATGCCTGGGGCAAGCATAAGGCTATCCTACCTAATAACTAATGCCTGGGACAAGCATAAGGCTATCCTACCTAATAACTAATGCCTGGGGCAAGCATAAGGCTATCCTACCTAATAACTAATGCCTGGGGCAAGCATAAGGCTATCCTACCTAATAACTAATGCCTGGGACAAGCATAAGGCTATCCTACCTAATAACTAATGCCTGGGACAAGCATAAGGCTATCCTACCTAATAACTAATGCCTGGGGCAAGCATAAGGCTATCCTACCTAATAACTAATGCCTGGGACAAGCATAAGGCTATCCTACCTAATAACTAATGCCTGGGACAAGCATAAGGCTATCCTACCTAATAACTAATGCCTGGGACAAGCATAAGGCTATCCTACCTAATAACTAATGCCTGGGACAAGCATAAGGCTATCCTACCTAATAACTAATGCCTGGGGCAAGCATAAGGCTATCCTACCTAATAACTAATGCCTGGGGCAAGCATAAGGCTATCCTACCTAATAACTAATGCCTGGGACAAGCATAAGGCTATCCTACCTAATAACTAATGCCTGGGGCAAGCATAAGGCTATCCTACCTAATAACTAATGCCTGGGACAAGCATAAGGCTATCCTACCTAATAACTAATGCCTGGGACAAGCATAAGGCTATCCTACCTAATAACTAATGCCTGGGACAAGCATAAGGCTATCCTACCTAATAACTAATGCCTGGGACAAGCATAAGGCTATCCTACCTAATAACTAATGCCTGGGACAAGCATAAGGCTATCCTACCTAATAACTAATGCCTGGGGCAAGCATAAGGCTATCCTACCTAATAACTAATGCCTGGGGCAAGCATAAGGCTATCCTACCTAATAACTAATGCCTGGGGCAAGCATAAGGCTATCCTACCTAATAACTAATGCCTGGGGCAAGCATAAGGCTATCCTACCTAATAACTAATGCCTGGGACAAGCATAAGGCTATCCTACCTAATAACTAATGCCTGGGACAAGCATAAGGCTATCCTACCTAATAACTAATGCCTGGGACAAGCATAAGGCTATCCTACCTAATAACTAATGCCTGGGGCAAGCATAAGGCTATCCTACCTAATAACTAATGCCTGGGACAAGCATAAGGCTATCCTACATAATAACTAATGCCTGGGACAAGCATAAGGCTATCCTACCTAATAACTAATGCCTGGGGCAAGCATAAGGCTATCCTACCTAATAACTAATGCCTGGGACAAGCATAAGGCTATCCTACCTAATAACTAATGCCTGGGACAAGCATAAGGCTATCCTACCTAATAACTAATGCCTGGGACAAGCATAAGGCTATCCTACCTAATAACTAATGCCTGGGGCAAGCATAAGGCTATCCTACCTAATAACTAATGCCTGGGACAAGCATAAGGCTATCCTACCTAATAACTAATGCCTGGGACAAGCATAAGGCTATCCTACCTAATAACTAATGCCTGGGACAAGCATAAGGCTATCCTACCTAATAACTAATGCCTGGGGCAAGCATAAGGCTATCCTACCTAATAACTAATGCCTGGGGCAAGCATAAGGCTATCCTACCTAATAACTAATGCCTGGGACAAGCATAAGGCTATCCTACCTAATAACTAATGCCTGGGACAAGCATAAGGCTATCCTACCTAATAACTAATGCCTGGGTCAAGCATAAGGCTATCCTACCTAATAACTAATGCCTGGGACAAGCATAAGGCTATCCTACCTAATAACTAATGCCTGGGACAAGCATAAGGCTATCCTACCTAATAACTAATGCCTGGGACAAGCATAAGGCTATCCTACCTAATAACTAATGCCTGGGGCAAGCATAAGGCTATCCTACCTAATAACTAATGCCTGGGACAAGCATAAGGCTATCCTACCTAATAACTAATGCCTGGGACAAGCATAAGGCTATCCTACCTAATAACTAATGCCTGGGGCAAGCATAAGGCTATCCTACCTAATAACTAATGCCTGGGACAAGCATAAGGCTATCCTACCTAATAACTAATGCCTGGGGCAAGCATAAGGCTATCCTACCAACTAGATAAGTTTATACTCAGCTAGATTACAAGTTTTGCGTTATGACTCAAAAAGCATCGTTATGGCCCATAACGATGCTTTTTCCTTAACGCCGCTATTACAAGTCTTGTAGGTATAGCTGTACCGCACACCTTTTTGTCCGTCACGCAACGACAGTACCGCACTTTTAAAAAAATGGGACTTCCATAGCACCGGTATTACGAGTTTTGTGGTGAGGCCAAAAAGTTAGCGGTACAGCCTAAAATGACAAGATCCGTACCGCCATCTAAAGTCAGTAATTATGTTTTATGCTACAAAGCTGTTACATAAAGCTCATAACTACAAACTACACTAACACCCATAAAATACCTATTAACCCCTAAGCCGAGGCCCTCCCACATCTCAAACACTAAACTAAAATCATTAACCCCCAATCTGCTGCTCTGAACATCGCCGCCACTTAAAAAATGTATTAACCCCTATTCCGCCGCTCCCCGACATCGTCGCCACTATAATAAACCTATTAACCCCTAAACTGCTGCCCTCCCACATTGCAAACAATATTTAAATATTATTAACCCCTAATCTGCCGTCCACCCACACCACCGCTATAATGAACCTAATAACCACTAAACCACAAGCCCCCCACAACAAAATATACTAAATGAAACTATAAACCCCTAAACCCCTGGCCTCCCATATCACTACATAAATATATTAACCCCTAAACCTAACCCTAATGTAACCCTAAGCCTAAGTCTAACCCTAACACCCCCTAATTTAAATATAATTAAAATAAATCTAAATAAAACTTACAATTATTAACTAAATAATTCCTATTTAAAAATAAATACTTACCTATAAAATAAAACCTAAGCTAGCTACAAAATAACTAATAGTTATAATATTGTAGCTATCTTAGATTTTATTTTTATTTCACAGGTAAGTTTGTATTTATTTTAACTAGGTAGACTAGTTAGTAAATAGTTATTAACTATTTAATAACTACTTAGCTAAAATAAATACAAACTTACCTGTGAAATAAAACCTAACCTGCCTTACACTAAAACCTAACATTACAAGCAAATAAAATAAATTAAATTGATCAAATATAATTATCTAAATTACAAAAAATAAACACTAAATTACACAAAATAAAAAACGAAATTATCAAAAATAAAAACGAATTACTCCTAATCTAATAGCCCTATCAAAATAAAAAAGCTCCTAGTCTACACTAAACTGCCAATGGCCCTTAAAAGGGCCTTTTGCGGGGCATTGCCCCAAAGAAATCAGTTCTTTTACCTGTAAAAAAAATACATACAACCCCCCAACAGTCAAATCCACCGCCCACACAACCAAACCCCCCAAATAAAAATCTAAATAAACCGAAGCTCCCCATTGCCCTGAAAAGGGCATTTGGATGGGCATTGCCCTTAAAAGGGCATTTAGTTCTTTTACATTGCCCAAACCCTAAGCTAAAAATAAAACCCACCCAATAAACCCTTAAAAAAAACCTAATAATAACCCTCGATGATCCACTTACAGTTTTCGAAGACTGGACATCCATCCTCATCCAGGCAGTAGAAGTCTTCATCCAAGTGGGCAGAAGTCCTCAGCAAAGCCGGCAGAAGTCTTCATCCAAGTGGGCAGAAGTCTTCATCCAGACGGCATCTTCTATCTTCATCCATCCGGTGCGGAGGGGGTCCATCTTCAAGACATCCGGCGTGGAGCATCCTCTTCTTACAATCCGCGCTGGAAAATGAAGGTTCCCTTTAAGTGACGTCATCCAAGATGGCGCTCCCTTACTTTCTGATTGGCTGATAGAATTCTATCAGCCAATAGGAATTAAAGGGGAAAAATCCTATTGGCAATGCCCATCCAAATGCCCTTTTCAGGGCAATGGTTAGCTTAGGTTTATTTAGAAAGGTTTTTATTTGGGGGGTTTGGTTGTGTGGGTGGTGGGTTTTACTGTTGGGGGGTTGTTTGTATTTTTATTTTACAGGTAAAAGAGCTGATTTCTTTGGGGTAATGCCCTGCAAAAGGCCCTTTAAAGGGCCATTGGCAGTTTAGTGTGTAATTCGTTTTTATTTTTGATAATTTCGTTTTTTATTTTGTGTAATTTGGTGTTTATATTGTTTTGTAATTTAGATAATTGTATTTGATTAATTTAATTTATTTATTTTAGTGTAAGGTTAGGTTTTAGTGTAAGGCAGGTTAGGTTTTATTTTACAGGTAACTTTGTATTTATTTTAACTAGGTAATTAGTAAATAGTTAATAACTATTTACTAATTAGTCTACCCAGTTAAAATAAATACAAATTTACCTGTGAAATAAAAATAAAACCTAAAATAGCTACAATGTAAATATTAGTTATATTGTAGCTATCTTAGGTTTTATTTTACAGGTAAGTATTTAGTTTTAAATAGGAATTATTTAGTTAATAATTGTAAGGTTTATTTAGATTTATTTTAATTATATTTAAGTTAGGGGGGTTAGGGTTATGCTTAGGGTTAGGGTTACGTTAGGGTTAGGTTTAGGGGTTAATGTAGTGTTAGTGATGTGGGAGGCCAGAGGTTTAGGGGTTAATAAATTTAGTATAGTGGCGGCGACATTCGGGGCGGCAGATTAGGGGTTATTAACTGTAATGTAGGTGGCGGCGATGTTGGGGGCGGCAGATTAGGGGTTAATAACTGTAATGTAGGTGGCAGCGATATTGGGGGCGGCAGATTAGGGGTTAATATCTTTAATGTAGGTGGCAAAAATGTTAGGAGCAGCAGATTAGGGGTTAATAGTTTTATTTAGTTGCCGGCGATGACGGGGGAGGCAGATTAGGGGTGTTTAGACGTGGTTTTTATGTTAGGGTGTTCGGTTTAAACATAACTTTTTCTTTCCCCATAGACATCAATGGGGCTGCGTTACGGAGCTTTTCATTCCGCGATCACAGGCTTTTTGTAAGCCAACTCTCCCCATTGATGTCTATGGGGAAAATCGTGCACAAGCACGTCAAAGCAGCGCTTGTATTTTTGTGAGGTATGGAGCTCATCGCCACCATATCGCCTGCGCAAGCCTTCTTTTTCAAAACCTGTAATAGCAGCGCTATGAAAGGTGAGCAATGGAAATAACGTACACAAAATTAGCGAGCAGCCATAACACCATAACTTATAATCTAGCTGACTGTTAGGTAATATCGGGCAGACTTGCTGGGCCTATGGCTCTTATCTGCCATCAATATCTATGTTTAACTTATTTAGTATCTAGTCATGATAATTTTGTTGCAATATTCTTTTGCTCCATGTTCCAAATGTTTCATTATGATGGTTTATTTATTTGAATTTCATATAACCAGGGATTAGGCTGTTGTTTTCCACTTTTTCTGACACTTGTAAACACCCTTGCGGTTGCCTAGCAACTGGTTTTGTGGTTCTACACAGTGGGGGAGAGGTCTGTATGGTTTAAATGTTTGTTTTCTCACTATTGATACTGTTTCTCTGAGGAAGGGACATAGGTCCCAAAATGTCATACTAAAATAAACTACTGTTTGCCTTTGACAATCCAGTGAGTGCAGATTTACTCTCTACTAAGTATGTATATGCGTTAAAAAGAAATGGCCTTTGTAGTGCTCCCCGTAGAAGTCTATAGGGAAAGGTAGTTAGCTCAGTTGCTACAGATGTTAGCGCACCTGAGTCTTTCACTCGCGCACTAAATTTTTACTTTCAACTTGTAATACCAGCGCTAACATGAGAGCGTTATTGATTTACCTTGAGCGCAGATAATGCTCAAGCGCAATAAAAATGTATTGTTCCACTAGTGATCTACAGTAGCCCATAAAAGGCTAGATAACGAGTGGCGTGCCAACTGTTGTACACAAGTGAAAATGGGTTTATCGCGGATCTTTGCACGCAACAGAAGTAGTGCCGTATTATATGTTTTTACAGACATATATACACAAATAAACACATAAATACATATGTTCATATACAGTAGACTTATATGTGCATTGGAGCCCTTTAGAATTAAGTAGCTGAAAGCCTAAATTTCAAATGCAATATTCATATTTCTTCACATAGCGAAATATGTTCTAATAATTTTTAAATAGATATTTTTATATATATATATTTTTTGTCTGTATATATATATTGTAGCATCCAGGGAGTGCTCAGACATCCACTGTGTGTGGCCGTTTACTGTGTTGCGTGCTTCACGTAGGTGACACCCCCCCCCACTTTGACGTCACGATGACGTGCCTCAAGGTAAACAGCTGTGCCGGTGCAAAGTGTAAAGCGATCCACCACCGCTTAGAAAAACAATAGAAAAGCAACGTCCTATGCACCCGGCAGCTTACTTTGTTAGTGCTCGTATATTTCAATGAAGTATATGGCAAAATACAGGTAACAGACTGGCAACAGCTTGTAGGTCAAACGCGTTTCATATGAACTATATTAACTTCATCAGTAACCATACCTGATTTCCCATAATGCCTGGCTATTTAAGGAGATTTGAAAACACACCCTTCATTTTCTACCAATTAAATCTATTGACATCATTATGGGCGTGTATATGAGGTACATGTGCTAAAAAAGTTAGCAAAATTAACTCCTTCTCATCCAATAACAAAAAACATTTTATATATACTTTGCTCCTGATAATTAGTCATACAATGTTTTGCTCAAAATAAATTTTATACTTCTGTTACTAAGTTTATGTTGAGTATAAAAATGCCCAACACAAACAAATGTTTAATTAAATCAATTTTTAATGGGTGTCAACGAACAATTTGACATCCCATTCAGAATTTAAACCTGCTGGCATCCTGGTATCCAGCTGAAATATCCAGAATATTTCTCTTTTGCTGAGAGTCACAGCTCTGTCTCACTGTGTCTGTATCTCTCACTATCTGTCTCACTGTGTCTGTATCTCTCACTATCTGTCTCACTGTGTTTGTATCTCTCACTATCTGTCTCACTGTGTCTGTATCTCTCACTATCTGTCTCACTGTGTCTGTATCTCTCACTATCTGTCTCACTGTGTCTGTATCTCTCACTATCTGTCTCACTGTGTCTGTATCTCTCACTATCTGTCTCCCTGTGTCTGTATCTCTCTCACTATCTGTCTCACTGTGTCTGTATCTCTCTCACTATCTGTCTCACTGTGTCTGTATCTCTCTCACTATCTGTCTCACTGTGTCTGTATCTCTCTCACTATCTGTCTCACTGTGTCTGTATCTCTCACTATCTGTCTCCCGGTGTCTGTATCTCTCTCACTATCTGTCTCACTGTGTCTGTATCTATCTCACTATCTGTCTCACTGTCTCTGTATCTCTCACTATCTGTTTCACTGTGTCTGTATCTCTCACTATCTGTCTCACTGTGTCTGTATCTCTCTCACTATCTGTCTCACTGTGTCTGTATCTCTCTCACTATCTGTCTCACTGTGTCTGTATCTCTCTCACTATCTGTCTCACTGTGTCTGTATCTCTCTCACTATCTGTCTCACTGTGTCTGTATCTCTCTCACTATCTGTCTCACTGTGTCTGTATCTCTCACTATCTGTCTCACTGTGTCTGTATCTCTCTCACTATCTGTCTCACTGTGTCTGTATCTCTCTCACTATCTGTCTCACTGTCTCTGTATCTCTCACTATCTGTTTCACTGTGTCTGTATCTCTCACTATCTGTCTCCCTGTGTCTGTATCTCTCTCACTATCTGTCTCACGGTGTCTGTATCTCTCTCACTATCTGTCTCACTGTGTCTGTATCTCTCACTATCTGTCTCCCTGTGTCTGTATCTCTCACTATCTGTCTCACTGTGTCTGTATCTCTCACTATCTGTCTCACTGTGTCTGTATCTCTCACTATCTGTCTCCCTGTGTCTGTATCTCTCACTATCTGTCTCACTGTGTCTGTATCTCTCACTATCTGTCTCACTGTGTCTGTATCTCTCACTATCTGTCTCACTGTGTCTGTATCTCTCACTATCTGTCTCACTGTGTCTGTATCTCTCACTATCTGTCTCACTGTGTCTGTATCTCTCACTATCTGTCTCCCTGTGCCTGTATCTCTCACTATCTGTCTCCCTGTGCCTGTATCTCTCACTATCTGTCTCACTGTGTCTGTATCTCTCTCACTATCTGTCTCACTGTGTCTGTATCTCTCTCACTATCTGTCTCACTGTGTCTGTATCTCTCTCACTATCTGTCTCCCTGTGTCTGTATCTCTCTCACTATCTGTCTCACTGTGTCTGTATCTCTCACTATCTGTCTCACTGTGTCTGTATCTCTCTCACTATCTGTCTCACTGTGTCTGTATCTCTCACTATCTGTCTCACTGTGTCTGTATCTCTCTCACTATCTGTCTCACTGTGTCTGTATCTCTCACTATCTGTCTCACTGTGTCTGTATCTCTCACTATCTGTCTCACTGTGTCTGTATCTCTCTCACTATCTGTCTCACTGTGTCTGTATCTCTCACTATCTGTCTCACTGTGTCTGTATCTCTCACTATCTGTCTCACTGTGTCTGTATCTCTCACTATCTGTCTCACTGGTGTCTGTATCTTCACTATCTGTCTCCCTGGTCTGTATCTCTCACCTATCTGTCTCACTGTGTCTGTACTCTCTCTCTCACTATCTGTCTCCCTGTGTCTGTATCTCTCACTATCTGTCTCACTGTGTCTGTATCTCTCTCACTATCTGTCTCACTGTGTCTGTATCTCTCACTATCTGTCACTGTGTCTGTATCTCTCACTATCTGTCTCACTGTGTCTGTATCTCTCACTATCTGTCTCACTGTGTCTGTATCTCTCACTATCTGTCTCACTGTGTCTGTATCTCTCACTATCTGTCTCACTGTGTCTGTATCTCTCACTATCTGTCTCACTGTGTCTGTATCTCTCACTATCTGTCTCCCTGTGTCTGTATCTCTCTCACTATCTGTCTCACTGTGTCTGTATCTCTCTCACTATCTGTCTCACTGTGTCTGTATCTCTCACTATCTGTCTCACTGTGTCTGTATCTCTCTCACTATCTGTCTCACTGTGTCTGTACTCTCTCACTATCTGTCTCACTGTGTCTGTATCTCTCTCACTATCTGTCTCCCTGTGTCTGTATCTCTCTCACTATCTGTCTCACTGTGTCTGTATCTCTCACTATCTGTCTCCCTGTGTCTGTATCTCTCTCACTATCTGTCTCACTGTGTCTGTATCTCTCTCACTATCTGTCTCACTGTGTCTGTATCTCTCTCACTATCTGTCTCACTGTGTCTGTATCTCACTATCTGTCTCAACTCGTGTCTGTATCTCTCTCACTATCTGTCTCACTGTGTCTGTATCTCTCTCACTATCTGTCTCACTGTGTCTGTATATCTCTCACTATCTGTCTCACTGTGTCTGTATCTCTCTCACTATCTGTCTCACTGTGTCCTGTATCTCCCTCTCTCTGTGTCCTGTATCTCTCTCTCTCTCTGTGTCCTGTATCTCTCACTATCTGTTCACTGTGTCTGTATCTCTCACTATCTGTCTCACTGTGTCTGTACTCTCTCACTATCTGTCTCACTGTGTCTGTATCTCTCACTATCTGTTCTCACTGTGTCTGTATCTCTCTCACTATCTGTCTCACTGTGTCTGTATCTCTCACTATCTGTCTCACTGTGTCTGTATCTCTCACTATCTGTCTCACTGTGTCTGTATCTCTCTCACTATCTGTCTCCCTGTGTCTGTATCTCTCACTATCTGTCTCACTGTGTCTGTATCTCTCTCACTATCTGTCTCACTGTGTCTGTATCTCTCTCACTATCTGTCTCACTGTGTCTGTATCTCTCTCACTATCTGTCTCACTGTGTCTGTATCTCTCACTATCTGTCTCACTGTGTCTGTATCTCTCACTATCTGTCTCACTGTGTCTGTATCTCTCTCACTATCTGTCTCACTGTGTCTGTATCTCTCACTATCTGTCTCACTGTGTCTGTATCTCTCACTATCTGTCTCACTGTGTCTGTATCTCTCACTATCTGTCTCACTGTGTCTGTATCTCTCTCACTATCTGTCTCACTGTGTCTGTATCTCTCACTATCTGTCTCCCTGTGTCTGTATCTCTCACTATCTGTCTCACTGTGTCTGTATCTCTCACTATCTGTCTCACTGTGTCTGTATCCTCTCACTATCTGTCTCACTGTGTCTGTATCTCTCTCACTATCTGTCTCACTGTGTCTGTATCTCTCACTATCTGTCTCACTGTGTCTGTATCTCTCACTATCTGTCTCACTGTGTCTGTATCTCTCACTATCTGTCTCACTGTGTCTGTATCTCTCTCACTATCTGTCTCACTGTGTCTGTATCTCTCTCACTATCTGTCTCACTGTGTCTGTATCTCTCACTATCTGTCTCACTGTGTCTGTATCTCTCTCACTATCTGTCTCACTGTGTCTGTATCTCTCACTATCTGTCTCACTGTGTCTGTATCTCTCACTATCTGTCTCACTGTGTCTGTATCTCTCACTATCTGTCTCACTGTGTCTGTATCTCTCACTATCTGTCTCACTGTGTCTGTATCTCTCACTATCTGTCTCACTGTGTCTGTATCTCTCTCACTATCTGTCTCACTGTGTCTGTATCTCTCTCACTATCTGTCTCACTGTGTCTGTATCTCTCTCACTATCTGTCTCACTGTGTCTGTATCTCTCACTATCTGTCTCACTGTGTCTGTATCTCTCACTATCTGTCTCACTGTGTCTGTATCTCTCACTATCTGTCTCACTGTGTCTGTATCTCTCACTATCTGTCTCACTGTCTCTGTATCTCTCACTATCTGTCTCACTGTGTCTGTATCTCTCACTATCTGTCTCACTGTGTCTGTATCTCTCACACTATCTGTCTCACTGTGTCTGTATCTCTCTCACTATCTGTCTCACTGTGTCTGTATCTCTCTCACTATCTGTCTCACTGTGTCTGTATCTCTCTCACTATCTGTCTCACTGTTTCTGTATCTCTCACTATCTGTCTCACTGTGTCTGTATCTCTCACTATCTGTCTCACTGTGTCTGTATCTCTCTCACTATCTGTCTCACTGTGTCTGTATCTCTCACTATCTGTCTCACTGTGTCTGTATCTCTCACTATCTGTCTCACTGTGTCTGTATCTCTCTCACTATCTGTCTCACTGTGTCTTACTCTCTCACTATCTGTCTCACTGTGTCTGTATCTCTCACTATCTGTCTCACTGTGTCTGTATCTCTCTCACTATCTGTCTCACTGTGTCTGTATCTCTCACTATCTGTCTCACTGTGTCTGTATCTCTCTCACTATCTGTCTCACTGTGTCTGTATCTCTCTCACTATCTGTCTCACTGTGTCTGTATCTCTCACTATCTGTCTCACTGTGTCTGTATCTCTCACTATCTGTCTCACTGTGTCTGTATCTCTCTCACTATCTGTCTCACTGTGTCTGTATCTCTCTCACTATCTGTCTCACTGTGTCTGTATCTCTCACTATCTGTCTCACTGTGTCTGTATCTCTCTCACTATCTGTCTCACTGTGTCTGTATCTCTCACTATCTGTTTCACTGTGTCCTGTATCTCTCACTATCTGTCTCACTGTGTCTGTATCTCTCTCACTATCTGTCTCACTGTGTCTGTATCTCTCACTATCTGTCTCACTGTGTCTGTATCTCTCACTATCTGTCTCACTGTGTCTGTATCTCTCACTATCTGTCTCACTGTGTCTGTATCTCTCACTATCTGTCTCACTGTGTCTGTATCTCTCTCACTATCTGTCTCACTGTGTCTGTATCTCTCACTATCTGTCTCACTGTGTCTGTATCTCTCACTATCTGTCTCACTGTGTCTGTATCTCTTCACTATCTGTCTCACTGTGTCTGTATCTCTCACTATCTGTCTCACTGTGTCTGTATCTCTCACTATCTGTCTCACTGTGTCTGTATCTCTCACTATCTGTCTCACTGTGTCTGTATCTCTCACTATCTGTCTCACTGTGTCTGTATCTCTCTCACTATCTGTCTCACTGTGTCTGTATCTCTCACTATCTGTCTCACTGTGTCTGTATCTCTCTCACTATCTGTCTCACTGTGTCTGTATCTCTCACTATCTGTCTCACTGTGTCTGTATCTCTCTCACTATCTGTCTCACTGTGTCTGTATCTCTCACTATCTGTCTCACTGTGTCTGTATCTCTCACTATCTGTCTCACTGTGTCTGTATCTCTCTCACTATCTGTCTCACTGTGTCTGTATCTCTCACTATCTGTCTCACTGTGTCTGTATCTCTCACTATCTGTCTCACTGTGTCTGTATCTCTCACTATCTGTCTCACTGTGTCTGTATCTCTCACTATCTGTCTCACTGTGTCTGTATCTCTCTCACTATCTGTCTCACTGTGTCTGTATCTCTCTCACTATCTGTCTCACTGTGTCTGTATCTCTCACTATCTGTCTCACTGTGTCTGTATCTCTCACTATCTGTCTCACTGTGTCTGTATCTCTCACTATCTGTCTCACTGTGTCTGTATCTCTCACTATCTGTCTCACTGTGTCTGTATCTCTCACTATCTGTCTCACTGTGTCTGTATCTCTCACTATCTGTCTCACTGTGTCTGTATCTCTCACTATCTGTCTCACTGTGTCTGTATCTCTCACTATCTGTCTCACTGTGTCTGTATCTCTCTCACTATCTGTCTCACTGTGTCTGTATCTCTCACTATCTGTCTCACTGTGTCTGTATCTCTCTCACTATCTGTCTCACTGTGTCTGTATCTCTCACTATCTGTCTCACTGTGTCTGTATCTCTCACTATCTGTCTCACTGTGTCTGTATCTCTCACTATCTGTCTCACTGTGTCTGTATCTCTCTCACTATCTGTCTCACTGTCTCTGTATCTCTCACTATCTGTCTCACTGTGTCTGTATCTCTCTCACTATCTGTCTCACTGTGTCTGTATCTCTCACTATCTGTCTCACTGTGTCTGTATCTCTCTCACTATCTGTCTCACTGTGTCTGTATCTCTCACTATCTGTCTCACTGTGTCTGTATCTCTCACTATCTGTCTCACTGTGTCTGTATCTCTCACTATCTGTCTCACTGTGTCTGTATCTCTCTCACTATCTGTCTCACTGTGTCTGTATCTCTCACTATCTGTCTCACTGTGTCTGTATCTCTCTCACTATCTGTCTCACTGTGTCTGTATCTCTCTCACTATCTGTCTCACTGTGTCTGTATCTCTCTCACTATCTGTCTCACTGTGTCTGTATCTCTCTCACTATCTGTCTCACTGTGTCTGTATCTCTCACTATCTGTCTCACTGTGTCTGTATCTCTCTCACTATCTGTCTCACTGTGTCTGTATCTCTCACTATCTGTCTCACTGTGTCTGTATCTCTCTCACTATCTGTCTCATTGTGTCTGTATCTCTCTCACTATCTGTCTCACTGTGTCTGTATCTCTCACTATCTGTCTCACTGTCTCTGTATCTCTCACTATCTGTCTCCCGGTGTCTGTATCTCTCTCACTATCTGTCTCACTGTGTCTGTATCTCTCTCACTATCTGTCTCATTGTGTCTGTATCTCTCTCACTATCTGTCTCACTGTGTCTGTATCTCTCTCACTATCTGTCTCACTGTTTCTGTATCTCTCACTATCTGTCTCACTGTGTCTGTATCTCTCACTATCTGTCTCACTGTGTCTGTATCTCTCTCACTATCTGTCTCATTGTGTCTGTATCTCTCACTATCTGTCTCACTGTGTCTGTATCTCTCACTATCTGTCTCACTGTGTCTGTATCTCTCTCACTATCTGTCTCACTGTGTCTGTATCTCTCACTATCTGTTTCACTGTGTCTGTATCTCTCACTATCTGTCTCACTGTGTCTGTATCTCTCTCACTATCTGTCTCACTGTGTCTGTATCTCTCTCACTATCTGTCTCACTGTGTCTGTATCTCTCACTATCTGTCTCACTGTGTCTGTATCTCTCACTATCTGTCTCACTGTGTCTGTATCTCTCACTATCTGTCTCACTGTGTCTGTATCTCTCACTATCTGTCTCACTGTGTCTGTATCTCTCACTATCTGTCTCACTGTGTCTGTATCTCTCTCACTATCTGTCTCACTGTGTCTGTATCTCTCACTATCTGTCTCACTGTGTCTGTATCTCTCTCACTATCTGTCTCACTGTGTCTGTATCTCTCACTATCTGTCTCACTGTGTCTGTATCTCTCTCACTATCTGTCTCACTGTGTCTGTATCTCTCACTATCTGTCTCACTGTGTCTGTATCTCTCTCACTATCTTGTCTCACTGTGTCTGTATCTCTCACTATCTGTCTCACTGTGTCTTGATCTCTCTCACTATCTGTCTCACTGTGTCTGTATCTCTCTCACTATCTGTCTCACTGTGTGGCTGTATCTCTCCACTATCTGTCTCACTGTGTCTGTATCTCTCTCACTATCTGTCTCACTGTTCTGTATCTCTCCACTATCTGTCTCCCTGTGTCTGTATCTCTCTCACTATCTGTCCTCACTGTGTCCTGTATCTCTCACTATCTGTCTCACTGTGTCTGTATCTCTCAAAACTGTCTCACTGTGTCTGTATCTCTCTCACTATCTGTCTCACTGTGTCTGTATCTCTCTCACTATCTGTCTCACTGTGTCTGTATCTCTCTCACTATCTGTCTCACTGTGTCTGTATCTCTCACTATCTGTCTCACTGTGTCTGTATCTCTCTCACTATCTGTCTCACTGTGTCTGTATCTCTCACTATCTGTCTCACTGTGTCTGTATCTCTCACTATCTGTCTCACTGTGTCTGTATCTCTCACTATCTGTCTCACTGTGTCTGTATCTCTCACTATCTGTCTCACTGTGTCTGTATCTCTCACTATCTGTCTCACTGTGTCTGTATCTCTCTCACTATCTGTCTCACTGTGTCTGTATCTCTCACTATCTGTCTCACTGTGTCTGTATCTCTCACTATCTGTCTCACTGTGTCTGTATCTCTCACTATCTGTCTCACTGTGTCTGTATCTCTCACTATCTGTCTCCCTGTGTCTGTATCTCTCACTATCTGTCTCACTGTGTCTGTATCTCTCACTATCTGTCTCACTGTGTCTGTATCTCTCACTATCTGTCTCACTGTGTCTGTATCTCTCACTATCTGTCTCACTGTGTCTGTATCTCTCACTATCTGTCTCACTGTGTCTGTATCTCTCACTATCTGTCTCACTGTGTCTGTATCTCTCACTATCTGTCTCACTGTGTCTGTATCTCTCACTATCTGTCTCACTGTGTCTGTACTCTCTCACTATCTGTCTCACTGTGGTCTGTATCTCTCACTATCTGTCTCAGCTGTGTCTGTATCTCTCACTATCTGTCTCACTGTGTCTGTATCTCTCACTATCTGTCTCACTGTGTCTGTATCTCTCACTATCTGTCTCACTGTGTCTGTATCTCTCTCACTATCTGTCTCCCTGTGTCTGTATCTCTCTCACTATCTGTCTCACTGTGTCTGTATCTCTCACTTCTGTCTCACTGTGCTGTATCTCTCACTATCTGTCTCCCTTGTCGTCTGTATCTCTCACTATCTGTCCCACTGTCTCTGTATCTCTCACTATCTGTCTCACTGTGTCTGTATCTCTCTCACTATCTGTCTCACTGTGTCTGTATCTCTCACTATCTGTCTCACTGTGTCTGTCTCTCTCACTATCTGTCTCTCTCTGTGTCTGTATCTCTCACTATCTGTCTCACTGTGTCTGTATCTCTCACACTATCTGTCTCACTGTGTCTGTATCTCTCTCACTATCTCTCTCTCTCTGTGTCTGTATCTCTCACTATCTGTCTCACTGTGTCTGTATCTCTCTCACTATCTGTCTCACTGTGTCTGTATCTCTCACTATCTGTCTCACTGTGTCTGTATCTCTCTCACTATCTGTCTCACTGTGTCTGTATCTCTCACTATCTGTCTCACTGTGTCTGTATCTCTCACTATCTGTCTCACTGTGTCTGTATCTCTCACTATCTGTCTCACTGTGTCTGTATCTCTCTCACTATCTGTCTCACTGTGTCTGTATCTCTCACTATCTGTCTCACTGTGTCTGTATCTCTCTCACTATCTGTCTCACTGTGTCTGTATCTCTCACTATCTGTCTCACTGTGTCTGTATCTCTCTCACTATCTGTCTCACTGTGTCTGTATCTCTCACTATCTGTCTCACTGTGTCTGTATCTCTCACTATCTGTCTCACTGTGTCTGTATCTCTCACTATCTGTCTCACTGTGTCTGTATCTCTCTCACTATCTGTCTCACTGTGTCTGTATCTCTCACTATCTGTCTCCCTGTGTCTGTATCTCTCACTATCTGTCTCCCTGGTCTGTATCTCTCTCACTATCTGTCTCCACCTGTGTCTGTATCTCTCAATATCTGTCTCCCTCCTTATCTCTCACTATCTGTCTCCACTGTGTCTGTATCTCTCACTATCTGTTCACTGTGGTCTGTATCTCTCTCACTATCTGTTCTCACTGTGTCTGTATTCTCTCACTATCTGTCTCACTGTGTCTGTATCTCCTCACTATCTGTCTCACTGTGTCTGTATCTCTTCACTATCTGTCTCCTCACTGTGTCCTGTATCTCTCTCAACTGATCGTTTCACTGTGTCTGTATCTCTCACTATCTGTCTCACTGTGTGTCTGTATCTCTCACTATCTGTCTCACTGTGTCTGTATCTCTCTCACGATCTGGGTCTCACTGTGTCCTGTATCTCTCACTATCTGTCTCACTGTGTCTTGATCTCTCTCACTACTCTGTCTCACTGTGTCTGTATCTCTCTCAGCTATCTGTCTCACTGTGTCTGTATCTCTCTCACTTCATCTGTCTCACTGTGTCTGTATCTCTCTCACTATCTGTCTCACTGTGTCTGTACTCTCTCACTATCTGTCTCACTGTGTCTGTATCTCTCCACTATCTGTTCACTGTGTCTGTATCTCTCTCACTATCTGTCTCACTGTGTCTGTATCTCTCACTATCTGTCTTCACGTGGTCTGGTATCTCTCTCACTATCTGTCTCACTGTGTCTGTATCTCTCACTATCTGTCTCACTGTGTCTGTATCTCTCACACTATCTGTCTCACTGTGTCCTGTATCTCTCACTATCTGTCTCCCTGTGGTCTGTATCTCTCTCACTTTCTGGTCTCCTGGTGTCTGTATCTCTCTCACTATTCTTCTCACTGTGTCTGTATCGCTCACTATCTGTCTCACTTGTCGTATCTCCTCACTATCTGTTCTCACTGTGTCTGTATCTCTCACTATCTGTCTCACTGTGTCTGTATTCTCTCACTATCTGTCCTCACTGTGTCTGTATCTCTCACTATCTGTCTCACTGTGTCTGTATCTCTCACTATCTCTCTCACTGTGTCTGGTATCTCTCACTATCTGTCTCCACTGTGTCTGTATCTCTTCACTACTGTCACTGTGTCGAGTAATCTCTCTCACTATCTGTCTCACGTGTCTGTATCTCTCTCACTATCTGTCTCCCTGTGTCTGTATCTCTCTCACTATCTGTCTCACTGTGTCTGTATCTCTCACTATCTGTCTCACTGTGTCTGTATTCTCTCACTATCTGCTCTCACTGTGTCTGTATCTCTCTCACTATCTGTCTCACTGTGTCTGTATCTCTCACTATCTGTCTCACTGTGTCTGTATCTCTCACTATCTGTCTCACTGTGTCTGTATCTCTCACTATCTGTCTCACTGTGTCTGTATCTCTCTCACTATCTGTCTCACTGTGTCTGTATCTCTCACTATCTGTCTCACTGTGTCTGTATCTCTCTCACTATCTGTCTCACTGTGTCTGTATCTCTCACTATCTGTCTCACTGTGTCTGTATCTCTCTCACTATCTGTCTCACTGTGTCTGTATCTCTCACTATCTGTCTCACTGTGTCTGTATCTCTCACTATCTGTCTCACTGTGTCTGTATCTCTCACTATCTGTCTCACTGTGTCTGTATCTCTCTCACTATCTGTCTCACTGTCTCTGTATCTCTCACTATCTGTCTCACTGTGTCTGTATCTCTCACTATCTGTCTCACTGTGTCTGTACTCTCTCACTATCTGTCTCACTGTGTCTGTATCTCTCACTATCTGTCTCACTGTGTCTGTATCTCTCACTATCTGTCTCACTGTGTCTGTATCTCTCACTATCTGTCTCACTGTGTCTGTATCTCTCTCACTATCTGTCTCACTGTGTCTGTATCTCTCACTATCTGTCTCACTGTGTCTGTATCTCTCTCACTATCTGTCTCACTGTGTCTGTGTCTGTATCTCTCTCACTATCTGTCTCACTGTGTCTGTATCTCTCACTATCTGTCTCACCTGTGTCCTGTATCTCTCACTATCTGTCTCACTGTCGTCTGTATCTCTCACTATCTGTCTCACTGTGTTCGTATCTCATCACTATCTGTCTCACTGTGTCTGTATCTCTCTCACTATCTGTCTCACTGTGTCTGTATCTCTCACTATCTGTCTCACTGTGTCTGTATCTCTCACTATCTGTCTCACTGTGTCTGTATCTCTCACTATCTGTTTCACTGTGTCTGTATCTCTCTCACTATATGTCTCACTGTGTCTGTATCTCTCTCACTATCTGTCTCACTGTGTCTGTGTCTCTCACTATCTGTCTCATTGTGTCTGTATCTCTCACTATCTGTCTCACTGTGTCTGTATCTCTCTCACTATCTGTCTCACTGTGTCTGTATCTCTCACTATCTGTCTCACTGTCTCTGTATCTCTCACTATCTGTTTCACTGTGTCTGTATCTCTCTCACTATCTGTCTCACTGTGTCTGTATCTCTCTCACTATCTGTCTCACTGTGTCTGTATCTCTCTCACTATCTGTCTCACTGTGTCTGTATCTCTCTCACTATCTGTCTCACTGTGTCTGTATCTCTCTCACTATCTGTCTCACTGTGTCTGTATCTCTCTCACTATCTGTCTCACTGTGTCTGTATCTCTCACTATCTGTCTCACTGTGTCTGTATCTCTCTCACTATCTGTCTCACTGTGTCTGTATCTCTCACTATCTGTCTCACTGTGTCTGTATCTCTCTCACTATCTGTCTCACTGTGTCTGTATCTCTCTCACTATCTGTCTCACTGTGTCTGTATCTCTCTCACTATCTGTCTCACTGTGTCTGTATCTCTCACTATCTGTCTCACTGTGTCTGTATCTCTCTCACTATCTGTCTCACTGTGTCTGTATCTCTCACTATCTGTCTCACTGTGTCTGTATCTCTCACTATCTGTCTCACTGTGTCTGTATCTCTCTCACTATCTGTCTCACTGTGTCTGTATCTCTCACTATCTGTCTCACTGTGTCTGTATCTCTCACTATCTGTCTCCCTGTGTCTGTATCTCTCTCACTATCTGTCTCACTGTGTCTGTATCTCTCACTATCTGTCTCACTGTGTCTGTATCTCTCACTATCTGTCTCACTGTGTCTGTATCTCTCTCACTATCTGTCTCACTGTGTCTGTATCTCTCACTATCTGTCTCACTGTGTCTGTATCTCTCACTATCTGTCTCACTGTGTCTGTATCTCTCTCACTATCTGTCTCACTGTGTCTGTATCTCTCACTATCTGTCTCACTGTGTCTGTATCTCTCACTATCTGTCTCACTGTGTCTGTATCTCTCACTATCTGTCTCACTGTGTCTGTATCTCTCACTATCTGTCTCACTGTGTCTGTATCTCTCACTATCTGTCTCACTGTGTCTGTATCTCTCTCACTATCTGTCTCACTGTCTCTGTATCTCTCACTATCTGTCTCACTGTGTCTGTATCTCTCACTATCTGTCTCACTGTGTCTGTATCTCTCACTATCTGTCTCACTGTGTCTGTATCTCTCTCACTATCTGTCTCACTGTGTCTGTATCTCTCACTATCTGTCTCACTGTGTCTGTATCTCTCTCACTATCTGTCTCACTGTGTCTGTATCTCTCACTATCTGTCTCACTGTGTCTGTATCTCTCACTATCTGTCTCACTGTGTCTGTATCTCTCTCACTATCTGTCTCACTGTGTCTGTATCTCTCACTATCTGTCTCACTGTGTCTGTATCTCTCACTATCTGTCTCACTGTGTCTGTATCTCTCACTATCTGTCTCACTGTGTCTGTATCTCTCACTATCTGTCTCACTGTGTCTGTATCTCTCTCACTATCTGTCTCACTGTGTCTGTATCTCTCACTATCTGTCTCACTGTGTCTGTATCTCTCTCACTATCTGTCTCACTGTGTCTGTATCTCTCACTATCTGTCTCACTGTGTCTGTATCTCTCTCACTATCTGTCTCACTGTGTCTGTATCTCTCACTATCTGTCTCACTGTGTCTGTATCTCTCACTATCTGTCTCACTGTGTCTGTATCTCTCACTATCTGTCTCACTGTGTCTGTATCTCTCTCACTATCTGTCTCACTGTGTCTGTATCTCTCACTATCTGTCTCACTGTGTCTGTATCTCTCTCACTATCTGTCTCACTGTGTCTGTATCTCTCACTATCTGTCTCACTGTGTCTGTATCTCTCACTATCTGTCTCACTGTGTCTGTATCTCTCACTATCTGTCTCACTGTGTCTGTATCTCTCACTATCTGTCTCACTGTGTCTGTATCTCTCACTATCTGTCTCACTGTGTCTGTATCTCTCACTATCTGTCTCACTGTGTCTGTATCTCTCACTATCTGTCTCACTGTGTCTGTATCTCTCACTATCTGTCTCACTGTGTCTGTATCTCTCACTATCTGTCTCACTGTGTCTGTATCTCTCACTATCTGTCTCACTGTGTCTGTATCTCTCACTATCTGTCTCACTGTGTCTGTATCTCTCACTATCTGTCTCACTGTGTCTGTATCTCTCTCACTATCTGTCTCACTGTGTCTGTATCTCTCACTATCTGTCTCACTGTGTCTGTATCTCTCACTATCTGTCTCACTGTGTCTGTATCTCTCTCACTATCTGTCTCACTGTGTCTGTATCTCTCACTATCTGTCTCACTGTGTCTGTATCTCTCACTATCTGTCTCACTGTGTCTGTATCTCTCTCACTATCTGTCTCACTGTGTCTGTATCTCTCACTATCTGTCTCACTGTGTCTGTATCTCTCACTATCTGTCTCACTGTGTCTGTATCTCTCTCACTATCTGTCTCACTGTGTCTGTATCTCTCACTATCTGTCTCACTGTGTCTGTATCTCTCACTATCTGTCTCACTGTGTCTGTATCTCTCACTATCTGTCTCACTGTGTCTGTATCTCTCACTATCTGTCTCACTGTGTCTGTATCTCTCACTATCTGTCTCACTGTGTCTGTATCTCTCTCACTATCTGTCTCACTGTGTCTGTATCTCTCACTATCTGTCTCACTGTGTCTGTATCTCTCACTATCTGTCTCACTGTGTCTGTATCTCTCACTATCTGTCTCACTGTGTCTGTATCTCTCACTATCTGTCTCCCTGTGTCTGTATCTCTCACTATCTGTCTCACTGTGTCTGTATCTCTCTCACTATCTGTCTCACTGTGTCTGTATCTCTCTCACATATCTGTCCTCACTGTGGTCTGTATCTCTCTCACTATCTGTCTCACTGTGTCTGTATCTCTTCACTATCTGTCTCACTGTGTCTGTATCTACTCTCAACTATCTGTCTCACTGTGTCTGTATCTCTTCACTATCTGTCTCACTGTGGTCTGTATCTCTCTCACTATCTGTTCTCCACTGTGTCTGTATCTCTCTCACTATCTGTCTCACTGTGTCTGTATCTCTCTACACTATCTGTCTCTACTGTGTCTGTATCTCTCACTATCTGCTTCCTCACTGTGTCTGTATCTCTCACTATCTTTCTCTCTGTGTCTGTATCTCTCTCTATCTGTCTCACTGTGTCTGTATCTCTCACTATCTGTCTCACTGTGTCTGTATCTCTCACTATCTGTCTCACTGTGTCTGTATCTCTCACTATCTGTCTCACTGTGTCTGTATCTCTCACTATCTGTCTCACTGTGTCTGTATCTCTCTCACTATCCTGTCTCACTGTGTCTGTACTCTCTCTCACTATCTGTCTCACTGTGTCTGTATCTCTCTCACTATCTGTCTCACTGTGTCTGTATCTCTCTCACTATCTGTCTAACTGTCTTGTATCTCTCACTATCTTGTCTCACTGTGTCTGTATCTCTCACTATCTGTCTCCCTGTGTCTGTATCTCTCCACTATCTGTCTCACTCGTGTCTGTATCTCTCACTATCTGTCCTCACTGTGTCTGTATCTACTCTCACTATCTGTCTCACTGTGTCTGTATCTCCTCTCACTATCTGTCTCCCTGTGTCTGTATCTCTCCACTAGCAGTCTCACTGTGTCTGTATCTATCTCACTATCTGTCTCACTGTGTCTGTATCTCTCACTATCTGTCTCACTGTGTCTGTATCTCTCACTATCTGTCTCACTGTGTCTGTGTCTCTCACTATCTGTCTCACTGTGTCTGTATCTCTCTCACTATCTGTCTCACTGTGTCTGTATCTCTCACTATCTGTCTCACTGTGTCTGTATCTCTCACTATCTGTCTCCCTGTGTCTGTATCTCTCTCACTATCTGTCTCACTGTGTCTGTATCTCTCACTATCTTTCTCACTGTGTCTGTATCTCTCACTATCTGTCTCACTGTGTCTGTATCTCTCTCACTATCTGTCTCACTGTGTCTGTATCTCTCACTATCTGTCTCACTGTGTCTGTATCTCTCACTATCTGTCTCACTGTGTCTGTATCTCTCACTATCTGTCTCACTGTGTCGTATCTCTCCACGTATCTGTCTCACTGTGTCTGTATCTCTCTCACTATCTGTCTCACTGTGTCTGTATCTCTCACTATCGGTCTCACTGTGTCTGTATCTCTCACTATCTGTCTCCCTGTGTCTGTATCTCTCCACTATCTGTCTCACTGTGTCTGTATCTCTCACTATCTGTCCTCACTGTGTGCTGTATCTCTCTCACTATCTTCTCACTGTGTCTGTATCTCTCTCACTATCTGTCTCACGTGTGTCTGTATCTCTCTCACTATCTGTCTCACTGTGTCTGTATCTCTCTCACTATTTGTCTCACTGTGTCTGTATCTCTCACTATCTGTCTCCCTGTGTCTGTATCTCTCACTATCTGTCTCACTGTGTCTGTATCTCTCACTATCTGTCTCCCTGTGTCTGTATCTCTCACTATCTGTCTCACTGTGTCTGTATCTCTCACTATCTGTCTCACTGTGTCTGTATCTCTCTCACTATCTGTCTCACCTGTGTCTGTATCTCTCACTATCTGTCTCACTGTGTCTGTATCTCTCACTATCTGTCCACTGTGTCTGTATCTCTCACTATCTGTCTCACTGTGTCTGTATCTCTCACTATCTGTCTCCCTGTGTCTGTATCTCTCACTATCTGTCTCACTGTGTCTGTATCTCTCTCACTATCTGTCTCCCTGTGTCTGTATCTCTCACTATCTGTCTCCCTGTGTCTGTATCTCTCACTATCTGTCTCACTGTGTCTGTATCTCTCACTATCTGTTTCACTGTGTCTGTATCTCTCTCACTATCTGTCCTCACTGTGTCTGTGTCTCTCTCACTATCTGTCTCACTGTGGTCTGTATCTCTCTCACTATCTGTCTCACTGTGTACTGTATCTCTCTCACTATCTGTCTCACTGTGTCTGTATCTCTCTCTATCTGTCTCACTGTGTCTGTTATCTCTCTCACTATCTGTCTCGACTGTTCTGTTCTCGTCTCCCTCCCTCACATAATCTGTCTCTCTGTGTTCTGTATACTCTCACTATCTGTCTCACTGTGTCTGTATCATCTTCACTATCTGTCTCACTGTGGTCCTGTATCTCTCTCACTATCTGTCTCACTGAGTCTGTATCTCTCTCACGTATCCTGTCTCACTCTGTGTCATGTACTCTCCTCTACTATCTGGTCCTCTACTGCTGTCTGTATCTCTCACTATACTGTCTCCCTGTGTCTGTATCTCATCACTATCTGTCTCCTCTGTGTTCTTGTATTCTACTCTCACTATCTGTCTCACTGTGTCCTTGTTACTCTCTACCTATCTGTCTCTACCCTGTGTCTGTATCTCTCCACTATTCTGTCTCACTGTGTCTGTATCCTCTCTCACTATCTGTCTCACTGTGTCTGTGATCTCTCTCACTATCTGTCTCACTGTGTCCTGTATCTCTCACTATCGTGTCCTCACCTGTGTCTGTATCCTCTCACTATCTGTCTCACTGTGTCTGTATCTCCTCTCACTATCTGTCTCACTGTGTCCGGTATCTCTCACTATCTGTCCCTCACTGTGTCTGTATCTCTCACTATCTGTCTCACTGTGTCTGTATCTCTCTCACTATCTGTCTCACTGTGTCTGTTATTTCTCCTCACTATCTGTCCTCACTGGTGTTCTGTATCTCTCACTATCTGGTCTCACTGTGGTCCTGTATCTCTCTCTACTATCTGTCCTCACTGTGTCTGTATCTCTCACTATCTGTCTCCCTGTGTCTGTATCTCTCCACTATCTGTCTCACTGTGTCTGTATCTCTCACTATCTGTCTCCCTGTGTCTGTATCTCTCCCTCACTATCTGTCTCAACTGTGTCTGTATCTCTCACTATCTGTCTCACTGTGTCTGTATCTCTCACTATCTGTCTCACTGTGTCTGTATCTCTCTCACTATCTGTCTCACTGTGTCTGTATCTCTCTCACTATCTGTCTCACTGTGTCTGTATCTCTCACTATCTGTCTCACTGTGTCTGTATCTCTCACTATCTGTCTCACTGTGTCTGTATCTCTCACTATCTGTCTCACTGTGTCTGTATCTCTCTCACTATCTGTCTCACTGTGTCTGTATCTCTCTCACTATCTGTCTCACTGTGTCTGTATCTCTCACTATCTGTCTCACTGTGTCTGTATCTCTCACTATCTGTCTCACTGTGTCTGTATCTCTCACTATCTGTCTCACTGTGTCTGTATCTCTCTCACTATCTGTCTCACTGTGTCTGTATCTCTCACTATCTGTCTCACTGTGTCTGTATCTCTCTCACTATCTGTCTCACTGTGTCTGTATCTCTCACTATCTGTCTCACTGTGTCTGTATCTCTCACTATCTGTCTCACTGTGTCTGTATCTCTCACTATCTGTCTCACTGTGTCTGTATCTCTCACTATCTGTCTCACTGTGTCTGTATCTCTCACTATCTGTCTCACTGTGTCTGTATCTCTCACTATCTGTCTCCACTGTGTCTGTATCTCTTCACTATCTGTCTTCACTGTGTCTGTATCTCTCTCACTATCTGTCTCACTGTGTCTGTATCTCTCTCACTATCTGTCTCACTGTGTCTGTATCTCTCACTATCTGTCTCACTGTGTCTGTATCTCTCACTATCTGTGTCTCTGTGTCTGTATATCTCTCACTATCTGTCTCACTGTGTCTGTATCTCTCTTACTATCTGTCTCACTGTTTCTGTATCTCTCACTATCTGTCTCACTGTGACTGTATCTCTCACTGTCTGTCTCATTGTGTCTGTATCTCTCTCACTATCTGTCTCACTGTGTCTGTATCTCTCACTATCTGTACTCATCTGTGCTGTATCTCTCCTACTATCTGTCTCACTGTGTCTGTATCTCTCACTATCTGTCTCACAGTGTCTGTATCTCTCACTATCTGTCTCACTTGTCTGTATCTCTCACTATCTGTCTCACTGTTGTCCTGTATCTCCTCACTATCTGTCTCACTGTGTCTGTATCCTCCTCACTATCTGTCTCACTGTGGTCTGTTTCTCTCACTATCTGTCTCTGTGTGTCTGTATCTCTCACTATCTGTCCTCACTGTTTCTGTATCTCTCACTATCTGTCTCACTGTGTCTGTATCTCTCACTATCTGTCCTCACTGTGTCTGTATCTCTCTCACTATCTGTCTCACTGTCCTGTACTCTCACTTATCTGTCTCACTGTGTCTGTATCTCTCTCACTAACTGTCTCACTGTGTCTGTATCTCTCACTATCTGTCTCACTGTGTCTGTATCTCTCACTATCTGTCTCACTGTGTCTGTATCTCTCTCACTATCTGTCTCCCTGTGTCTGTATCTCTCTCACTATCTGTCTCACTGTGTCTGTATCTCTCACTATCTGTCTCCTGTGTCTTATCTCTCACTATCTGTCTCACTGTGTCTGTATCTCTCTCAATATCTGTCTCACTGTGTCTGTATCTCTCACTATCTGTCTCACTGTGTCTGTATCTTCTCACTATCTGTCTCACTGTGTCTGTATCTCTCCACTATCTGTCTCACTGTGTCTGTATCTCTCACAATCTGTCCTCCCTGTGTCTGTATCTCTCACTATCTGTCTCACTGTGTCTGTATCTCTCACTATCTGTCTCACTGTGTTCTGTATCTCTCTCACTATCTGTCTCACTGTGTCTGTATCTCTCAAAACTGTCTCACTGTGTCTGTATCTCTCTCACTATCTGTCTCACTGTGTCTGTATCTCTCACTATCTGTCTCACTGTGTCTGTATCTCTCACTATCTGTCTCACTGTGTCTGTATCTCTCACTATCTGTCTCCCTGTGTCCTGTATCTCTCACTATCTGTCTCCCTGTGTCTGTATCTCCTCACTATCTGTCTCACTGTGTCTGTATCTCTCACTATCTGTCTCACTGTGTCTGTATCTCTCACTATCTGTCTCACTGTGTCTGTATCTCTCTCACTATCTGTCTCCTATGTCTGTATCTCTCATCTATCTGTCTCCCTGTGTTCTGTTCTCTCTCTATCTGTCTCACTGTGTCTGTATCTCTCTCACTATCTGTCTCACTGTGTGTCTGTATCTCTCACTATCTGTCTCACTGTGTCTGTATCTCTCACTATCTGTCTCACTGTGTCTGTATCTCTCTCACTATCTGTCTCCCTGTGTCTGTATCTCTCACTATCTGTCTCCCTGTGTCTGTATCTCTCACTATCTGTCTCCCTGTGTCTGTATCTCTCACTATCTGTCTCCCTGTGTCTGTATCTCTCACTATCTGTCTCACTGTGTCTGTATCTCTCTCACTGTCTGTCTCCCTGTGTCTGTATCTCTCACTATCTGTCTCCCTGTGTCTGTATCTCTCACTGTCTGTCTCCCTGTGTCTGTATCTCTCACTATCTGTCTCCCTGTGTCTGTATCTCTCACTGTCTGTCTCCCTGTGTCTGTATCTCTCACTATCTGTCTCCCTGTGTCTGTATCTCTCACTATCTGTCTCCCTGTGTCTGTATCTCTCACTATCCTGTCTTCCCTGTGTCTGTATCCTCTCACTATCTGTCTTCCTGTGTCTGTATCTCTCACTATCTGTCTTCCTGTGTCTGTATCTCTCACTATCTGTCTCACTGTGTCTGTATCTCTCACTATCTGTCTCACTGTGTCTGTATCTCTCACTATCTGGCTCACTGTGTCTGTATCTCTCACTATCTGTCTCACTGTGTCTGTATCTCTCTCACTATCTGTCTCACTGTGTCTGTATCTCTCACTATCTGTCTCACTGTGTCTGTATCTCTCTCACTATCTGTCTCACTGTGTCTGTATCTCTCTCACTATCTGTCTCACTGTGTCTGTATCTCTCACTATCTGTCTCCACTGTGTCTGTATCTCTCACTATCTGTCTCACTGTGTCTGTATCTCTCTCACTATCTGTCTCCCTGTGTCTGTATCTCTCACTATCTGTCTCACTGTGTCTGTATCTCTCTCACTATCTGTCTCACTGTGTCTGTATCTCTCACTATCTGTCTCACTGTGTCTGTATCTCTCTCACTATCTGTCTCACTGTGTCTGTATCTCTCTCACTATCTGTCTCACTGTGTCTGTATCTCTCTCACTATCTGTCTCACTGTGTCTGTATCTCTCTCACTATCTGTCTCACTGTGTCTGTATCTCTCACTATCTGTCTCACTGTGTCTGTATCTCTCTCACTATCTGTCTCACTGTGTCTGTATCTCTCACTATCTGTCTCACTGTGTCTGTATCTCTCTCACTATCTGTCTCACTGTGTCTGTATCTCTCACTATCTGTCTCACTGTGTCTGTATCTCTCACTATCTGTCTCCCTGTGTCTGTATCTCTCACTATCTGTCTCACTGTGTCTGTATCTCTCACTATCTGTCTCACTGTGTCTGTATCTCTCACTATCTGTCTCCCTGTGTCTGTATCTCTCACTATCTGTCTCACTGTGTCTGTATCTCTCTCACTATCTGTCTCACTGTGTCTGTATCTCTCTCACTATCTGTCTCACTGTGTCTGTATCTCTCACTATCTGTCTCACTGTGTCTGTATCTCTCACTCTCTGTCTCACTGTGTCTGTATCTCTCTCACTATCTGTCTCACTGTGTCTGTATCTCTCTCACTATCTGTCTCACTGTGTCTGTATCTCTCTCACTATCTGTCTCACTGTGTCTGTATCTCTCACTATCTGTCTCACTGTGTCTGTATCTCTCACTATCTGTCTCACTGTGTCTGTATCTCTCTCACTATCTGTCTCACTGTGTCTGTATCTCTCACTATCTGTCTCACTGTGTCTGTATCTCTCTCACCTATCTGTCTCACTGTGTCTGTATCTCTCACTATCTGTCTCCCTGTGTCTGTATCTCTCACTATCTGTCTCACTGTGTCTGTATCTCTCTCACTATCTGTCTCACTGTGTCTGTATCTCTCACTATCTGTCTCACTGTGTCTGTATCTCTCTCACTATCTGTCTCACTGTGTCTGTATCTCTCACTATCTGTCTCACTGTGTCTGTATCTCTCACTATCTGTCTCACTGTGTCTGTATCTCTCTCACTATCTGTCTCACTGTGTCTGTATCTCTCACTATCTGTCTCACTGTGTCTGTATCTCTCTCACTATCTGTCTCACTGTGTCTGTATCTCTCACTATCTGTCTCCATGTGTCTGTATCTCTCTCACTATCTGTCTCACTGTGTCTGTATCTCTCACTATCTGTCTCCCTGTGTCTGTAATCTCTCACTATCTGTCTCACTGTGTCTGTATCTCTCACTATCTGTCTCACTGTGTCTGTATCTCTCACTATCTGTCTCACTGTGTCTGTATCTCTCACTATCTGTCTCACTGTGTCTGTATCTCTCTCACTATCTGTCTCCCTGTGTCTGTATCTCTCTCACTATCTGTCTCACTGTGTCTGTATCTCTCACTATCTGTCTCCCTGTGTCTGTATCTCTCACTATCTGTCTCACTGTGTCTGTATCTCTCACTATCTGTCTCACTGTGTCTGTATCTCTCACTATCTGTCTCACTGTGTCTGTATCTCTCACTATCTGTCTCCCTGTGTCTGTATCTCTCACTATCTGTCTCCCTGTGTCTGTATCTCTCTCACTATCTGTCTCACTGTGTCTGTATCTCTCACTATCTGTCTCACTGTGTCTGTATCTCTCTCACTATCTGTCTCACTGTGTCTGTATCTCTCTCACTATCTGTCTCACTGTGTCTGTATCTCTCACTATCTGTCTCACTGTGTCTGTATCTCTCACTATCTGTCTCACTGTGTCTGTATCTCTCACTATCTGTCTCACTGTGTCTGTATCTCTCTCACTATCTGTCTCACTGTGTCTGTATCTCTCACTATCTGTCTCACTGTGTCTGTATCTCTCACTATCTGTCTCACGGTGTCTGTATCTCTCACTATCTGTCTCACTGTGTCTGTATCTCTCACTATCTGTCTCACTGTGTCTGTATCTCTCTCACTATCTGCTCTCACTGAGTCTGTATCTCTCTCACTATCTGTCTCACTGTTTCTGTATCTCTCTCACTATCTGTCTCACTGTGTCTGTATATCTCTCTCACTATCTGTCTCACTGTGTCTGTATCTCTCTCACTATCTGTCTCACTGTGTCTGGTATCTCTCACTATCTGTCTCCCTGTGTCTGTATCTCTCACTATCTGTCTCACTGTGTCTGTATCTCTCTCACTATCTGTCTCACTGTGTCTGTATCTCTCACTATCTGTCTCCCTGTGTCTGTATCTCTCACTATCTGTCTCACTGTGTCTGTATCTCTCTCACTATCTGTCTCACTGTGTCTGTATCTCTCTCACTATCTGTCTCACTGTGTCTGTATCTCTCTCACTATCTGTCTCACTGTGTCTGTATCTCTCACTATCTGTCTCCCTGTGTCTGTATCTCTCACTATCTGTCTCACTGTGTCTGTATCTCTCTCACTATCTGTCTCACTGTGTCTGTATCTCTCTCACTATCTGTCTCACTGTGTCTGTATCTCTCTCACTATCTGTCTCACTGTGTCTGTATCTCTCTCACTATCTGTCTCACTGTGTCTGTATCTCTCTCACTATCTGTCTCACTGTGTCTGTATCTCTCACTATCTGTCTCACTGTGTCTGTATCTCTCTCACTATCTGTCTCACTGTGTCTGTATCTCTCTCACTATCTGTCTCCCTGTGTCTGTATCTCTCACTATCTGTCTCCCTGTGTCTGTATCTCTCTCACTATCTGTCTCACTGTGTCTGTATCTCTCACTATCTGTCTCACTGTGTCTGTATCTCTCTCACTATCTGTCTCACTGTGTCTGTATCTCTCACTATCTGTCTCCCTGTGTCTGTATCTCTCACTATCTGTCTCCCTGTGTCTGTATCTCTCACTATCTGTCTCACTGTGTCTGTATATCTCTCACTATCTGTCTCCCTGTGTCTGTATCTCTCTCACTATCTGTCTCACTGTGTCTGTATCTCTCTCACTATCTGTCTCACTGTGTCTGTATCTCTCACTATCTGTCTCCCTGTGTCTGTATCTCTCACTATTTGTCTCACTGTGTCTGTATCTCTCACTATCTGTCTCACTGTGTCTGTATCTCTCACTATCTGTCTCCCTGTGTCTGTATCTCTCACTCTCTGTCTCACTGTGTCTGTATCTCTCACTATCTGTCTCACTGTGTCTGTATCTCTCACTATCTGTCTCACTGTGTCTGTATCTCTCACTATCTGTCTCACTGTGTCTGTGTATCTCTCTCTCTCTCTCACTGTGTCTGTATCTCTCACTATCTGTCTCCCTGTGTCTGTATCTCTCTCACTATCTGTCTCACTGTGTCTGTATCTCTCTCTATCTGTCTCACTGTGTCTGTATCTCTCACTATCTGTCTCACTGTGTCTGTATCTCTCTCACTATCTGTCTCACTGTGTCTGTATCTCTCACTATCTGTCTCACTGGGTCTGTATCTCTCTCACTATCTGTCTCACTGTGTCTGTATCTCTCACTATCTGTCTCACTGTGTCTGTATCTCTCACTATCTGTCTCACTGTGTCTGTATCTCTCACTATCTGTCTCACTGTGTCTGTATCTCTCTCACTATCTGTCTCACTGTGTCTGTATCTCTCTCACTATCTGTCTCACTGTGTCTGTATCTCTCTCACTATCTGTCTCACTGTGTCTGTATCTCTCTCACTATCTGTCTCACTGTGTCTGTATCTCTCTCACTATCTGTCTCACTGTGTCTGTATCTCTCACTATCTGTCTCACTGTGTCTGTATCTCTCACTATCTGTCTCCCTGTGTCTGTATCTCTCTCACTATCTGTCTCACTGTGTCTGTATCTCTCTCACTATCTGTCTCACTGTGTCTGTATCTCTCTCACTATCTGTCTCCCTGTGTCTGTATCTCTCTCACTATCTGTCTCACTGTGTCTGTATCTCTCTCACTATCTGTCTCACTGTGTCTGTATCTCTCACTATCTGTCTCACTGTGTCTGTATCTCTCACTATCTGTCTCACTGTGTCTGTATCTCTCTCACTATCTGTCTCACTGTGTCTGTATCTCTCACTATCTGTCTCCCTGTGTCTGTATCTCTCACTATCTGTCTCACTGTGTCTGTATCTCTCACTATCTGTCTCACTGTGTCTGTATCTCTCACTATCTGTCTCCCTGTGTCTGTATCTCTCACTATCTGTCTCACTGTGTCTGTATCTCTCACTATCTGTCTCACTGTGTCTGTATCTCTCTCACTATCTGTCTCACTGTGTCTGTATCTCTCACTATCTGTCTCACTGTGTCTGTATCTCTCTCACTATCTGTCTCACTGTGTCTGTATCTCTCACTATCTGTCTCACTGTGTCTGTATCTCTCACTATCTGTCTCCCTGTGTCTGTATCTCTCTCACTATCTGTCTCACTGTGTCTGTATCTCTCACTATCTGTCTCACTGTGTCTGTATCTCTCACTATCTGTCTCACTGTGTCTGTATCTCTCACTATCTGTCTCCCTGTGTCTGTATCTCTCACTATCTGTCTCCCTGTGTCTGTATCTCTCACTATCTGTCTCACTGTGTCTGTATCTCTCACTATCTGTCTCACTGTGTCTGTATCTCTCACTATCTGTCTCACTGTGTCTGTATCTCTCACTATCTGTCTCACTGTGTCTGTATCTCTCACTATCTGTCTCCCTGTGTCTGTATCTCTCTCACTATCTGTCTCCCTGTGTCTGTATCTCTCACTATCTGTCTCACTGTGTCTGTATCTCTCACTATCTGTCTCACTGTGTCTGTATCTCTCACTATCTGTCTCACTGTGTCTGTATCTCTCTCACTATCTGTCTCCCTGTGTCTGTATCTCTCTCACTATCTGTCTCCCTGTGTCTATATCTCTCTCACTATCTGTCTCACTGTGTCTGTATCTCTCTCACTATCTGTCTCACTGTGTCTGTATCTCTCACTATCTGTCTCACTGTGTCTGTATCTCTCTCACTATCTGTCTCCCTGTGTCTGTATCTCTCACTATCTGTCTCCCTGTGTCTGTATCTCTCACTATCTGTCTCACTGTGTCTGTATCTCTCTCACTATCTGTCTCACTGTGTCTGTATCTCTTACTATCTGTCTCACTGTGTCTGTATCTCTCACTATCTGTCTCACTGTGTCTGTATCTCTCACTATCTGTCTCACTGTGTCTGTATCTCTCACTATCTGTCTCACTGTGTCTGTATCTCTCACTATCTGTCTCACTGTGTCTGTATCTCTCACTATCTGTCTCACTGTGTCTGTATCTCTCTCACTATCTGTCTCACTGTGTCTGTATCTCTCACTATCTGTCTCACTGTGTCTGTATCTCTCTCACTATCTGCCTCACTGTGTCTGTGTCTCTCACTATCTGTCTCCCTGTGTCTGTATCTCTCTCACTATCTGTCTCACTGTGTCTGTATCTCTCACTATCTGTCTCACTGTGTCTGTATCTCTCACTATCTGTCTCACTGTGTCTGTATCTCTCTCACTATCTGTCTCACTGTGTCTGTATCTCTCTCACTATCTGTCTCACTGTGTCTGTATCTCTCACTATCTGTCTCCCTGTGTCTGTATCTCTCACTATCTGTCTCACTGTGTCTGTATCTCTCACTATCTGTCTCCCTGTGTCTGTATCTCTCACTATCTGTCTCACTGTGTCTGTATCTCTCACTATCTGTCTCACTGTGTCTGTATCTCTCACTATCTGTCTCACTGTGTCTGTATCTCTCTCACTATCTGTCTCACTGTGTCTGTATCTCTCTCACTATCTGTCTCCCTGTGTCTGTATCTCTCACTATCTGTCTCACTGTGTCTGTATCTCTCACTATCTGTCTCCCTGTGTCTGTATCTCTCACTATCTGTCTCCCTGTGTCTGTATCTCTCACTATCTGTCTCCCTGTGTCTGTATCTCTCACTATCTGTCTCCCTGTGTCTGTATCTCTCACTATCTGTCTCACTGTGTCTGTATCTCTCACTATCTGTCTCCCTGTGTCTGTATCTCTCACTATCTGTCTCACTGTGTCTGTATCTCTCACTGTCTGTCTCCCTGTGTCTGTATCTCTCACTATCTGTCTCCCTGTGTCTGTATCTCTCACTGTCTGTCTCCCTGTGTCTGTATCTCTCTCACTATCTGTCTCCCTGTGTCTGTATCTCTCACTATCTGTCTCACTGTGTCTGTATCTCTCACTGTCTGTCTCCCTGTGTCTGTATCTCTCACTATATGTCTCACTGTGTCTGTATCTCTCACTATCTGTCTCCCTGTGTCTGTATCTCTCACTATCTGTCTTCCTGTGTCTGTATCTCTCACTATCTGTCTTCCTGTGTCTGTATCTCTCACTATCTGTCTCATTGTGTCTGTATCTCTCTCACTATCTGTCTCACTGTGTCTGTATCTCTCACTATCTGGCTCCCTGTGTCTGTATCTCTCACTATCTGTCTCACTGTGTCTGTATCTCTCACTATCTGTCTCACTGTGTCTGTATCTCTCTCACTATCTGTCTCCCTGTGTCTGTATCTCTCTCACTATCTGTCTCACTGTGTCTGTATCTCTCTCTATCTGTCTCACTGTGTCTGTATCTCTCACTATCTGTCTCCCTGTGTCTGTATCTCTCTCACTATCTGTCTCACTGTGTCTGTATCTCTCACTATCTGTCTCACTGTGTCTGTATCTCTCTCACTATCTGTCTCACTGTGTCTGTATCTCTCACTATCTGTCTCACTGTGTCTGTATCTCTCTCTATCTGTCTCACTGTGTCTGTATCTCTCACTATCTGTCTCACTGTGTCTGTATCTCTCTCACTATCTGTCTCACTGTGTCTGTATCTCTCTCACTATCTGTCTCACTGTGTCTGTATCTCTCTCACTATCTGTCTCCCTGTGTCTGTATCTCTCTCACTATCTGTCTCACTGTGTCTGTATCTCTCTCACTATCTGTCTCACTGTGTCTGTATCTCTCTCTATCTGTCTCACTGTGTCTGTATCTCTCACTATCTGTCTCCCTGTGTCTGTATCTCTCTCACTATCTGTCTCACTGTGTCTGTATCTCTCTCACTATCTGTCTCACTGTGTCTGTATCTCTCTCACTATCTGTCTCCCTGTGTCTGTATCTCTCACTGTCTGTCTTCCTGTGTCTGTATCTCTCTCACTATCTGTCTCACTGTGTCTGTATCTCTCACTATCTGTCTCACTGTGTCTGTATCTCTCTCACTATCTGTCTCACTGTGTCTGTATCTCTCACTATCTGTCTCACTGTGTCTGTATCTCTCACTATCTGTCTCCCTGTGTCTGTATCTCTCACTATCTGTCTCACTGTGTCTGTATCTCTCACTATCTGTCTCACTGTGTCTGTATCTCTCACTATCTGTCTCCCTGTGTCTGTATCTCTCACTATCTGTCTCACTGTGTCTGTATCTCTCACTATCTGTCTCACTGTGTCTGTATCTCTCACTATCTGTCTCACTGTGTCTGTATCTCTCTCACTATCTGTCTCACTGTGTCTGTATCTCTCTCACTATCTGTCTCACTGTGTCTGTATCTCTCACTATCTGTCTCACTGTGTCTGTATCTCTCACTCTCTGTCTCACTGTGTCTGTATCTCTCTCACTATCTGTCTCACTGTTTCTGTATCTCTCTCACTATCTGTCTCACTGTGTCTGTATCTCTCACTATCTGTCTCACTGTGTCTGTATCTCTCACTATCTGTCTCGCTGTGTCTGTATCTCTCACTATCTGTCTCACTGTGTCTGTATCTCTCACTCTCTGTCTCACTGTGTCTGTATCTCTCTCACTATCTGTCTCACTGTGTCTGTATCTCTCTCACTATCTGTCTTCCTATGTCTGTATCTCTCTCACTATCTGTCTCACTGTGTCTGTATCTCTCACTATCTGTCTCACTGTGTCTGTATCTCTCTCACTATCTGTCTCACTGTGTCTGTATCTCTCACTATCTGTCTCACTGTGTCTGTATCTCTCACTATCTGTCTTCCTGTGTCTGTATCTCTCTATATATCTCTTTCATTCTATTTCTCTCTCTCTCTCTCTTTCTCTCTCTCTCTTTCCCTCTCTCTCTCTCTCTCTCTCTCTATTTCTTTCATTCTTTCTTTCTTTATCCTTATATAACAAATCTGCCCTTTTTGATCCTGCACCCCTATAGCTGTCTCACTGTGTCTGTATCTCTCACTATCTGTCTCCCTGTGTCTGTATCTCTCACTATCTGTCTCACTGTGTCTGTATCTCTCACTATCTGTCTCACTGTGTCTGTATCTCTCACTATCTGTCTCACTGTGTCTGTATCTCTCTCACTATCTGTCTCACTGTGTCTGTATCTCTCACTATCTGTCTCACTGTGTCTGTATCTCTCACTATCTGTCTCACTGTGTCTGTATCTCTCTCACTATCTGTCTCACTGTGTCTGTATCTCTCACTATCTGTCTCACTGTGTCTGTATCTCTCACTATCTGTCTCCCTGTGTCTGTATCTCTCACTATCTGTCTCACTGTGTCTGTATCTCTCACTATCTGTCTCCCTGTGTCTGTATCTCTCACTATCTGTCTCACTGTGTCTGTATCTCTCACTATCTGTCTCACTGTGTCTGTATCTCTCTCACTATCTGTCTCACTGTGTCTGTGTCTCTCACTATCTGTCTCACTGTGTCTGTATCTCTCTCACTATCTGTCTCACTGTGTCTGTATCTCTCTCACTATCTGTCTCACTGTGTCTGTATCTCTCTCACTATTTGTCTCACTGTGTCTGTATCTCTCACTATCTGTCTCCCTGTGTCTGTATCTCTCACTATCTGTCTCACTGTGTCTGTATCTCTCACTATCTGTCTCACTGTGTCTGTATCTCTCTCACTATCTGTCTCACTGTGTCTGTGTCTCTCACTATCTGTCTCACTGTGTCTGTATCTCTCTCACTATCTGTCTCACTGTGTCTGTATCTCTCTCACTATCTGTCTCACTGTGTCTGTATCTCTCACTATCTGTCTCACTGTGTCTGTATCTCTCTCACTATCTGTCTCACTGTGTCTGTATCTCTCTCACTATCTGTCTCACTGTGTCTGTATCTCTCTCACTATTTGTCTCACTGTGTCTGTATCTCTCACTATCTGTCTCACTGTGTCTGTATCTCTCTCACTATCTGTCTCACTGTGTCTGTATCTCTCTCACTATCTGTCTCCCTGTGTCTGTATCTCTCTCACTATCTGTCTCACTGTGTCTGTATCTCTCACTATCTGTCTCACTGTGTCTGTATCTCTCTCACTATCTGTCTCTCTGTGTCTGTATCTCTCTCACTATCTGTCTCCCTGTGTCTGTATCTCTCTCACTATCTGTCTCACTGTGTCTGTATCTCTCACTATTTGTCTCACTGTGTCTGTATCTCTCACTATCTGTCTCACTGTGTCTGTATCTCTCTCACTATCTGTCTCCCTGTGTCTGTATCTCTCTCACTATCTGTCTCACTGTGTCTGTATCTCTCACTATCTGTCTCCCTGTGTCTGTATCTCTCTCACTATCTGTCTCTCTGTGTCTGTATCTCTCTCACTATCTGTCTCACTGTGTCTGTATCTCTCTCACTATCTGTCTCACTGTGTCTGTATCTCTCACTATCTGTCTCCCTGTGTCTGTTTCTCTCTCACTATCTGTCTCACTGTGTCTGTATCTCTCTCACTATCTGTCTCACTGTGTCTGTATCTCTCACTATCTGTCTCACTGTGTCTGTATCTCTCTCACTATCTGTCTCACTGTGTCTGTATCTCTCACTATCTGTCTCACTGTGTCTGTATCTCTCTCACTATCTGTCTCCCTGTGTCTGTATCTCTCACTATCTGTCTCCCTGTGTCTGTATCTCTCACTATCTGTCTCACTGTGTCTGTATCTCTCACTATCTGTCTCACTCTGTCTGTATCTCTCACTATCTGTCTCACTGTGTCTGTATCTCTCACTATCTGTCTCCCTGTGTCTGTATCTCTCACTATCTGTCTCACTGTGTCTGTATCTCTTACTATCTGTCTCCCTGTGTCTGTATCTCTCACTATCTGTCTCACTGTGTCTGTATCTCTCACTATCTGTCTCACTGTGTCTGTATCTCTCTCACTATCTGTCTCACTGTGTCTGTATCTCTCACTATCTCTCTCACTGTGTCTGTATCTCTCTCACTATCTGTCTCCCTGTGTCTGTATCTCTCACTATCTGTCTCCCTGTGTCTGTATCTCTCACTATCTGTCTCACTGTGTCTGTATCTCTCTCACTATCTGTCTCACTGTGTCTGTATCTCTCTCACTATCTGTCTCCCTGTGTCTGTATCTCTCTCACTATCTGTCTCACTGTGTCTGTATCTCTCTCACTATCTGTCTCCCTGTGTCTGTATCTCTCACTATCTGTCTCCCTGTGTCTGTATCTCTCTCACTATCTGTCTCACTGTGTCTGTATCTCTCACTATCTGTCTTCCTGTGTCTGTATCTCTCTCTCTATCTGTCTTTCATTCTATTTCTCTCTCTCTCTTTCTCTCTCTCTCTCTCTCTCTCTCTCTCTCTCTCTCTCTCTCTCTCTCTCTTTCTTTCTTTCTTTATCCTTATATAACAAATCTGCCCTTTTTGATCCTACACCCCCCCTCTAAATAATCAGGATTCCTTCTCCCATTATCCCCCTCATAATATGTTTCTCTGTTGGTCCCACACTATTAGAGCCTGAGCTATTATTGCCTCAGTCATTATTGATCCTGTACAGAATACATTTTTAGTGGGAATCAGATTTCTGATTGAACTTAAATGATTGATCTAACCCAGTGACAATAACATAGAACTATTCATAGTTGGCCACAGGGTTACTACTGACTATGCTATTGTTTTTCCTCCTGTGCTTGCAGCTGTCTTCAGAGCTGTAATCCCAATTTTAACTCTTTACAGGTGCCGGTTGGTGAAGCTGCGTAGTTCACATGTACATTCATAACCTATGGGGAAAACTCGTTCTGGCCACAAGGTGGAGGCAAAGACACCCCAAACAAAGTCATAAATATCCCTCCCACTTCCCCTACCCTCTCCTTAGTTCTTTGCCTCATATCATAGAGGTTGGCAGAGAGAGTGTTCTATCTACCCTGGTGTTTCAGAGACTTGAATCTGTATTTAGCCCTAGACCTAGGTTTCCTGAGGTATTTCCTTTACACCCAGTTATCTTGGAGATCATCTCCAAAGAATGGAAGAAACCAAGGATTCCTTTTGCTGCTTCAGCAGCTTTTAAGAGACTATTCACTGTCCCTGCTTCCCACGCGGAGGTATAGAATAGTGTCCCTAAGGTTGATGGCACCATATCCCCGTTGGCTAAGTGCACTACTATTCAGCTTAAGAATAGAACTTATTTTAAAGATCCTCTAGGCAGAAAGCTTAAGGGATACCTAAGAAGGGTGTTCCTTCAGGCGGACACCATGTCTCAGTCTGCTGTTGGAATAGCCACAGTCATGGGGGCAGCTAAGTTCTGGTGTGAATCCTTAGCAGATCTGATTACTGTTGAAACTCCTCTTGAGGAGATCCAGGAGCATATGCCATTCTTCAGATTATCCTCTTTAATGCCAAAAACTCTAGCTTTGCGGTTCTGGCCAGGCGGGCCTTGTGACTCAATCCGTGGTTGGAGGATAATGCTTCCAAGTCAAGACTACTATCCTTGTCCATCAAGGGCAAGTCCCTATTCATTATAGCTACAGTTACAGGTGGAAAGGGAGCTTTCCTACTGCAGGAAAAGAAGTCTAAGTCCAAGGGTCATTCGGTGGGACGTTTTCGTCTTTTTTGTCCGAAATTAAACCAAAGGAGCAGAGAAGCGCCTAGGACTGATTTCCCTAGTTCAACCTAGAAACCTACCCAGGGGTAAAATAAGAACAAACAGCCCAAGAAGACTTCCCAGGACAACAAGTCAGCATGATGGGATCACCCCCAACTTAGGACCAGGTAGTATTGTGGGCAGGCTATCTCTATTTCAGGGACAATGGGCTCAGTCCATGCAGGATCCTTGGGTTCTGAACATTGTTTGCCAGGGATACAGAATAAACTTTCAGTCCCATCCCTCAAGGGACTGCTTCCTTCTGTCAAGAGTTTCAGGAAACCCTGTAAAGAAAGCGGCACTACTCCACTGTGTAGACGTCCTCATTACTATGGGCATGGTAGTTCCAGTTCCTCCATCAGAGAAGGGAAAAGGTTTCTACGCCAACCTCTTTGTGGACCTCAAGAAATGAATTTATCAGGTAAGCATACATTTTATTTTCCTTCTATTGGCAGTGAGAGTACACAAGAAAATTCATAACCTTTGGGAAACCAATACTAAATCTGTGGAGTTCATTCTGGGTGCACACATCTTGGAGCTAAGGGTGTGAGAATACCTAAACTATAAGATGCAGAGTTTCACCTACCGGCCCATGTGTAGGATAAGTTAAGAGGATAGTTCTGAAGAGAGCTGCAGAAAAAAACAATAAAATAGTGAGTAGTAATCCTGCTAGTTGTACCCAACAGTTTAGTGTCCCTTTTACATATTCTCTGGCAATAGAAAATTTACAATGTTGTTTGTGGTTGCAGCCAATGGGCATTATAAGTATGGGCGAGAAAAGGGAGGCCAAGAGGTTTCATGTGCCCTAGGCAAGACTTAAAATATATATCTTAGTTCTGTACAGTACCGTTCTCCTGCCTATGCATCCATCACCCTCCCTAACAAGCTTAGCTTTTCCTCCATTCATCCATCATCTATAATATGTATTTGTTTTCTGTATATCAATATTATTTATTGCATGTGAAAAGGGTGAAAGTGTGGCCTTGTACTGATGCATAGGTATTGTGTGGTTGTCATGCATTACTGCTGAGCATGACCCTAGCACACACAGGGTTCCTGAGTTTATTTGAGGATAGACACAGCCTTGTGCCACCCACATTCATGTCAATGCATTATGTCCATGTCTGGCCCAGGGCACACTCACAGGCATTCACAGGCACACACACTAATGGCCATTTACCCTCATGTCTACTCACACTCATGAACACCCACACTCACAGGCACTCACACTCATGGATACTCACACTCATGGGCACCCACATTTACAAGCACTCACACTCATGGATACTCACACTCATGGACACCCACACTCACTTACACCCTTCAATGATCAGATCAAGCCAGATGAAGCCTCGTGCCATGTTAGGGGTGAAACGCGCATAGCAGACAGCTACTCAATTGCTCCACAGGACGCATCACAATACCTACAAAGGCCTTAACCCGACCATGGAAAAAGGGTAATATTGGGGATCTGAAGAGCGATGTGGCACCAGGGACCCCACGTAAATCTGTAATGGATACTACATACCAAACGGTCATTCAGAAGGAGGGTAAGACAGAACGGCAGATACTGCTTTACTAACCATGCTAAAAGAGGCGTTGCTCCTTTGTGTACTAGAAACTGTTAAACCAATTCAGATCTGGGGAGTATGTATTCAAGCTCTGGTTATTGTCTGGAGGGTTATGACTAAGGACTTAATTGCCTTGCTTTACTAACTATACCAATAGAGGTATTGCTTGCTGGACAAAGCTGTATTTTGCATTATATAACCCATACAGATGTGAACTACCAGTACTGCAGCTGTGGGAGTGCACATTGAAGATTTGCATAAGGGCCATCCATGTGAATGTAATATTAAACAAGAGGTATTGGGACACAGAGGATTAAGTGAATGAATCGTTCAACTCTGGAATATAAATTAATAGGGAGCCTCCTGAAGAACTAAGGGCACCCTTTAATTATAGTCCTGTGGACTTGTTGTGACTCTTCTTGCTTGTGGCTGAGTATTAATAGTATGAATAAATGTAGATGAAGCTGCATACCACAAGTTTTGTCCTGATTTAATTAATTGTTTCCTTCTAGGTTTGTGCCAGATAAGGGTATACTGGATTGCCCTGTGGAGGGGTGGGTAGCCCTGTGAGACTCTCCCCCTTCTCGGGAGCGAATTCTTCTTTTTATCTTTTGTATTTAATGAATTTATACCTCTGTGCACTGCTCACCTGTTACTACCTACAATTACAGGTGGATATTAACCAGGATTTTTTATTATTATTTCTGGTGCCAGTCTTGCATTATATATTATTTATGTACGCACACACACACACACACATATATATATATTTATTTCTGCTTCAAGTTATGTAGATTGAAATAACATTGGTGTGTATTCCCTTCAACCTGAATGACTTTCTGAAAATTATCAGACAGCTTAGTTCGGGGCTTTAGAATTTGAGCGCATTCTAATCCATTCGCCAACCCTCCTAAAACCATAATTTACCTAACATTTTCCCATGTCCCTTTATCTGTAAACAGCAATTTTACAGATGTTTCTGCTTAATGACATTTCTTGGAAACAGGATTTGTTTCTATTGTATGCAATTACCTTGTCCTCCCACTCTCCTATGTCACCGTATAATATACATGGAGACAATAAGTGGCCTTGCATAGATATAATTTTACAGTTACTTGGGGACAGAATTTGTTTTCTTTGTAACAATGTAATTGGGTTTGGTTTATCAAGATACAAGAGCAGCTTCCAGGGCTTCAGCGTTTCAGTCTCGGTAGAGCCAATCGCGATGATTGACAGCCCCGGCTTGCTCGCAATTGGCCTTGCTACTGCTTGTGCAATGTTATATGAGGGTCAGCGGATGCTGCCGACATAGCGTGAGGTTTGCCCGCCCTCTGTTTGATAAATGGAGCCCTATATATACATCAGGAGCTAATTGAGTAACTGCACACATACTCTTATTGGAGAAGGGGGTTTACCAGAGCTTTTCAAATCCGGCTCTATTTGAGAAATGGCTGCAACATAATGACTATAAATGATTCTCTACTGTGCTCTGCAGCCAAGAGGTTAAAGAAGCATTTTCTATTATTGTTGTTGAAAAGTCTCCGGCATTGTTATGTGTTATGCAGATGTAAGGTCACATACAGTATAAATAGAATACAATTTAAATGCAGCTCACATTTAACATCCACTGTGGGTATTTTTTTAAAATGAGAAATCCACACACATTATATGTGGGGGGTTTCAGCAGATTTTATGTAAACTCAACACCAAAATGTATAAACAAAATATATATTTTTTAATTAAAATTTTAATTAACAAGGTTGTAATAAATAGTGTTTTTTCTAAGCTCTAAATAAGAAGGTCGTATTTACATATAAAAGACCATGTATATAACTGATGTGCATATAGGGGCTCCCATGAGCCTCTGCTCAAATAAATGCACATTTATACACACCAGGTGATCATTATTACCACAGTGATAACTTGACTAGAAAAACCTTATAGAGACTTTATTTAAAGAGGGGCTTTTGGGGTTCTCTAGGACTTTTTAATGACCTGTTATAAGTGCCTAGTGACCCCCAGCCTAAATATAGTGTATCGAAGTGAGTTTTTTATTTTTATAAATGTGTGCTTTGGCATTTGACCACAAGGCTCTTATTTGAAAGAGCAGATAGATGATGGGTCTTAGGGGTTTCTAGGACTTAAGATCCTGAGATTTAAAATACTTACCCCCATCTAGTTCCCTTAAAGTAAAAGTCAATCCTAGCATTGACCATTGAAACAAATAAAGGGGGCTTTCATTCATGAAGTATAAAATACTTCATGCTGAATGCTCCTTTATTTGTCACTGAGAGACTCAGGCATCCCACGGCAGAACGCTGTTTTGCTTGAGAGGTGGCGTTTTCACCTCTTAGCCAATAGCCATGCGGGAAATCTGGCTTGTCGCCTTGTGTCCCCTGATTTCCTGCACTCTATTTGCTATAAGGGGGGAACGTCACCTCTCAAGCAAAACAGCGTTCTGCCGTGGGCTGCCTGAGCAGCTCAGTGCAGCAAACACTTGAAACAAATAAAGAAGCTTTCAGCATGAAGTATTTTATACGTCATGAATGAAAGACCCCTTAATTTGTTTCAATGGTTAATCCTAGCATTTCACAAACGCTACGATTGACTTTCACTTAAGTCTATGGAGCTGCCTTTTACTTTCTGGTTTCCAGGGCTTGGTGATGTCACCACACAACAACGGCATCCCCAGGTTTCCCAGGTAATGCCAGTCCACTAGATCACCACGCAAGGCATGGCGACATGACAAAAGACATAGCGACTAACTGATTCAATATCAATAACAACACCCTAACGGTTTTTTAAATGTAGTTGTTTTAATTAAAGTGATGGTAAATTTCAGAATTTAAGAATGTTGCATTGAAAAAATATATTACTGTACAAGCAAAAAAGGTGTATATATATTTTATAATAAAAGGTTTATAATCCTGTTTGGTATCTTCTGTTCCTCTGTCTATCTATCTATCTATTGGGTACTGATAGAGCGCAAACTAATCACCCGTGAGGGTCTCAAGCCGCCTCCTTCATTTCCTCTTTTGGCTGGAATGTTACATACAGAGCAGTTCCACCCACTCTCTATATAGGATTTCTGAGGGCTTTCAAAGAGCTGGACTTCAAGAGTGTCATATGACACACACACTGATTGGTTGTTCATTGGAATCGTGATAAAAAAAAAAGCATTGTAATAGAAATATTACTAGAGGTATGTATTTAACCCTTTTAAAAAATAGATTAAAAAAAATAAAATAAAAGGTACATACAGTATATACTATTTTAATGGCAAAGATTACATATGCCATTTGGTTTGCTAAAGTTTACCATCACTTTTATTTAAAGGGTCATTAAGCTGCTGCACACAACTTCAAAAGATAGGTTACTGATTACCATGCTATTATTATTATTATTATTCTTTATTTATAAAGCGCTGCCCATGGGTACAAGGATAACAGTACAATGGAGAAACAATACGATAAGACAACATTTTTTACAGACAAAAACAGGGGAAATTGAGGGCCCTATTCCCGTAGGAACTAACAATCTAGATGGGTAGGATGGGAAAAAGGAGGTGGGGACTGCAAAGGTGAGAATGATATTAGTGAGGAGATAGGGGGCAACTGTTAGTTAAGTGAAGCTAGTTTGTTAATAAGTCGGGTGATAAGCTTCCCTGAACAGAAAGGTCTTTAGGGAACGTTTAAAGGAGGAGAAGTTAGGGGCAAGTCTGACAGCATGAGGAAGCGCATTCCAGAGGGTTGGTGCCGCCTGAGAGAAGTCCTGTAGTCTAGCATGAGAGGAGGTGATGGTAGAGAACGCAAGAAGCAGGTCATTGTTGGATCTTAGGGGCGGGCAGGAGTATATTTGTTGATAAGTGAGGACAGGTAGGGTGGGGCAGCATTGGTGAGGGCTTTGTAGGTCAGGGTGACAATTTTGAATTTAACTCTGTTGTGAATGGGGAGCCAGTGAAGGGACTCACAGAGAGGTGCAGCAGAAACAGAGCGTCAAGAGAGGTGGATTAGTCTGGCAGATGCATTAAGGATGGATTGGAGGGGATAGAGGTGGGAGAGAGGGAGGCCAGTTAGTAAGTTGCTACAGTAGTTAAGTCGGGAAATTACCAGGGAGTGGATTAGCTGTTTAGTAGTTTCAGCACTTAGAAACAGATGAATTTTGGAGATGTTGCGTAGGTGGTTGCGGCAGGATGAAGAGAGCAATTGGATGTGGGAAATGAAGGACAGATTTGAGTCAAGCGTTACTCCAAGGCAGCGGACTTGGGGTGATGGGGAGATAGTGGTGCCGCCAACAGTGATGGAAAAATTAGAAACTGGAGTAGAGTTAGAGGGGGGAACTAGAAGTAGTTCGGTCTAGGACATGTTTATACTTAGGTGGTGAGAGGCCAGCCAGGAGGAAATGCCAGATAAGCAGTCGCTGATGTGAGAATTGACAGAAGGAGAGAGTGCAGGGGTGGAAAGGTAGATCTGGGTATCGTCAGCATAGAGATGATAGCTGAAGCCATAGCTGTTGATAAGTTTACCCAGTGAAGAAGTGTAAATAGAGAAGAGTAGAGGACCCAGGACAGAGTCTTGAGGTACTCCAACAGACAGATGCAAAAGAGAGGAGGAGTCACCAGCAGAAGAGACAGAGAAGGATCTGTTAGAGAGATAAGAGTGAATCCAGGAGAGAGCAGTGTCACAGACCCCAATATTTTCTTTGGTGCCTGCTGCTCCTATCAGATCCATTCTGTTTTTTTAACCCTTTACATGTGCTGGTCGGCTAAGCTCTGCATAGTGGGCACTTCCCCCTTGGAGCTCACATATTCTTGTGCTCTGTGACAGAAGAGCAGAACATTCACAGTTGTTGTTGTGGCTTTTATACAGCTGTATTGTGCACTTCAGGTTAGTACACACAATACAAAGCAGGAGCTATTACATTTTTGCAGTTTTTATACACTACTTAAAAGTTGCAGGATTTCGGGTGGAACGATAAAGTTTGCACGCAATCGATAAGGGGTTTATCACGGGTGTTTGCGCATCATTTTTATCACGTATTAGAAGTTGAAAGTAAACGCAATCGCTTGAGCACAATTGAAGTAAACACGCATCCTCAGAGCTCTAGTTAACTGTTTTGCGAAACAAAAAAGTGTCACAAAACCATATCAAATACGAAAATAGCCACTCTGTATCTTATTCCAAAGATACATAAAAATCAAATAAATCCACCAGGAAGACCCATTGTAACGGGAATAGGCTGCTTATCAGAAAAGGCAAGTCAATACATTGACTACCGTCTAAGATCTTTTGTATATGATCTACCTTTTTATGTACAGGATCTACTCTAAAGATTAGATAACATCTGTTACGGTACCAACAGTGTACCAAGGGTTAATACCAGATGAACAATGTCCTGCATAGGGAATCAGCAATTCACAACCCAGCCAGTTTCAGGTTTAAAACAGAATGTCTACTTTATTTGAAGGCAGCACACAGATTTATACACCCTGGCTTCAGGTTACAAAGGGCATTGGTTTAACAGTAAAGCAAACATATGAACAATGCATCAAACCTCTAACAATTGTCTATTCACAGGTAAAACAGATTAACATATTAAGTTAATTAACTAGGGAAGAACGTTTACTCAGACAATCTGATGTTGGGCAGTCTAGTTAACATAATCACACAAGGACACAATCAGTTTACCCAGACAGACTCCTGAGACACAATCAGATCTGAAACATACATAGAATACATCTTATTACTGAATATAGGAACAGTTCTTATTAGCTATAAAGTCTTTTATGCCCACTTGGCTTATAGAGTCACAATTGCTCCCACAAGGGGCACTCACACCCTGTACCCATCCTGTATTTATGGATACAGGGTGACATAGACATAAGACAGAGTTATGAAAGTACATGGGGTGTCCAGCATATAAAATTCCATATTTCCATGCAGTCTCTGGGTATCCTTAAGCCCATGTACCTCCAGCCCAAAGAATGTTCCATAACAGGCCCTCCAATGTACAGTGGCGAGATTGGTTTTGTCACAACATCTACATAGAGGAAAATACTTGGTTGGTCACAACAGACATTGAGTCTCTATATTCATCAATACAACATATTAAAGGGATTGAAGCAGTGGCATACTTCCTAAACCAAAAATCAGAAGAAGATACATCACACAATCAATTTGTTAGCAGATATTATCGTTCTACAATATAACTTTTTCACCTTTGATAACAAATTTTACCTGCAAAAAAGAGGAACGGCCATGGGGACAGCATGTGCCACCACATATGCCAATTTGTTTTTGGGATGGTGGGAGGTGGAACAGGTATTCACCGAGGCAAATAGTAAATTCACAGATAAAATACCCTTATGGCTAAGATTCATTAATGATATCTTCTTTATATGGGAAGGAACACATAAGAAATTACAGAAATTCTTGGCAAAACTTAACATGAATGATTTGAATATCCGATTAACATCTGAAACCAGCCAAAAGGAAATTAACTTTTTGGATCTAAAAATCATAAAAGAAGGAAATGACAGAGTCAAAAACTATCTATATCTGAAGGAAACAGCCACAAACAGCCTGCTTCATCAAACCAGTGCACATGTACCAGGAACCATACAAGGTTTACTAAAAGGAGAATTCCTGAGGATTAGATGGAACTGCACTGATCTGGATACATGCAAAGAAAGAGCCGATGAATTAGGACAGCGACTATTGGAAAGGGGTTACAGCAAGAAAAGCATAAAAAGAGCCAAATCTAGAGCATTACACACAGAGAGGAAGGAGCTACTATACAAGAAAATAAAAGTTAACGACACTCAAGCACAACTGATCCTTACCTTCAGCTCACAAATACCCCAGATTAATGGTAATGGAACATGTGAGAAACAAGTTTTCTTCAGGATACTACCCATGTTCTAAACCTGATGAAAGATTTAGATTGGGAACAATCTGATTTGTGGCTTACAATAGATGTCAGGACCCTCTATACTTCTATACCTCACGATAGGGACCTGGAGGCCATAGAATTTTTTCTGCATAGAAATACAGGCTATACAGATGATTTTGTCAATTATGTTCAGGGGATCGTAAAGTTCCTATTAACTCATAATTATTTTGCTTTTGGGGGATCTTTCTACCTCCAGAGATGCGGGACGGCTATGGGCGCTAAATTTGCACCCTCTTTCGCCAACCTCTTCATGGGGTGGTGGGAGCTGTCCCGCATCTATGGAGATGGTAACCCCTACAGGCGGTATATGCGATTTTACAAACGTTACATAGATGACTTGCTCTTGGTGTGGAGAGGGACAGAAGAATTGGCGAAATAATTTCTGGATTGTTTAAATACCAATGACATAGGGTTGGAGTTCACTTTTGAGCTTAACAAGTCTAAGATTAACTTCTTGGACTTGACCCTAAGAGGTATACCAAACACAGGAATTGAGACTGAGGTGTACAGGAACCCTATTACAGGTAACATCCTTCTCCATGTCAGGAGCAGTCATCCCCAACAAGTCTTTAGGTCAGTGGCCAAGGGACAGTTTACCAGACTAAAGAGAAATTGTAGCAATGAATCACAATATGAGGTTCATGCCAATCAATTATCGGATTAGGGGTTATAAGCAACAAGAAATTGCCAAGATTAGAGAAGAAGTAGCCACTATTGATAGGCATAATCTGTTAAGGAAATCTGAACCTAATAATGAAAAGAACAGAGGTATTTTCTTTGTTACTGACTATAGTATGCAGTATCACAAGATTTGCCAAATAGTATAGAAAAATTTCAGACAATTGGCAGCTGACGATGCATTAGTTGAGACGATAGAAAAGGGATGTAAATGCTCTTTTAGGAAAGGAGTATCTTTGGGCAATATTTTGGCACCCACTCAACTGAAAACGTTACAAATGGATGACACAAGCTCCTGGTTAAGGTTCAAAGGTGTATATAAATGTAGCAACCATACATGTAAGGCTTGTGAACATGTAATAGTTGGGGAAGGCTTCAAAAGTGAGGTCATGAATAGGACATATAAACATAGCAGGTGTATGAATTGTAGAAGCAGATATACAATATACCTAGCAGGTTGTGCAGATTGTCATCTCCAATATGTAGGAATGACGTCAAGAGAGACATGTATACGTATTAGAGAACACCTCTCGGACATTAAGGCCGGTGTTTTGACCCCCCTGGTCCAACATTTCAAAAGAGTTCACAATAAACAAGCGATCAGTTTTAAATGGACCATTATAGAAACAGTTCATATCAATCAAAGAGGGGGAGATAGAGATCAAGTACTGGCCAAGAGGGAGGTGTTCTGGATTTTTCATTTACAGACTAGACACCAGACTGGATTAAATTCGTCCTATGATCTCATTAATTTTTGGAATTGATTAGAACTTGATGGTTGACTAATATACAGTTTAATTTCCCTTGTCATGATACTTTAAAGCCCTGACCTAGGAATATCATAAAAGGTCCAAGTATGAGTTAGCTAGGATTTTTAAGTAATAGATGATATGGGTAGTAGGTCAAGAGGATTATTCTCAATAATATTATCTGTGAGTATATTGTGACCAAAAGTGTACTCAATACACAGGTGAATTATGTTAATATTCACTGAAGCGTTTTTGGCCATTTTTTTCTTCGCATATTGTAACATATGTGACATAATAATAATGACAACAATTGCATGAATTATGTTGATTTGGGTTATTATTAACAGCATTCCTTAATGTGTGAAATGAAATTTATATTGCATATATAATCCTTTGTGTATTAGGAATGTACAATTAACTGAATGTGAATTGCTGGAAATGCCAAATAATGCATAAAAGACAAAGAAAATGAAAAGGATTTTTTCAAGCAATTGAATGATGTAAATAAGTTGTATATAAGTATATAAGTGTTACAGTATTATTTGGAGACAAGTATGTTGCATCTTATCGTATATAGTGTGTTACATGAATTGCATTATTATGATGTATTATCTAAGTAATAACGTAAGGTTCACTTAGCATTGCTGTTGATAGTTAAGCAGACAATGAAACAGTTAACTCAACAATTGCACCTTAGCGAATCAGACTTTTTTTTATCCTTTTAAAAAGCCCATTAGTGTGAGGGATGTTAGAGAGCTATGAGTACGGCGTTCCTGTCGAAACGCGTTAGCTTTGTACACTAAGGGCATGTTTTGTATCTGTGCATGTAACCGCTTTTAGAACGAATAGTAAAGAAACAAGAAATTTTAACTGCAGCTCCGGACTTTGTGTTTACTTAACCTTGTGAGCGTGGCTGCATGTGTTTATGGGTGGAACCATTAGCAGAGGCAACGTTGTGGAGTTGTACATAGTGTGGGGTTGGGTGTCTCATGGGGAAACTTGTGGTAGACAATTGCCCTGAAGAGAAACTGTAGGGCTTAGAGTTGGGTGCAATATTAATATGTCAAACGGCTTGGAGCACTGCTCTATTGTTATCACCCTTGAAGTTATTGTTTACTTATATACGACTTTCTTACCCATATTCCACTTATTCATTTTATTCTGCATCCCCCAACTCGGGGCCAGCACAAGCTTAAGGTCACCCAGACAGTTGCCTATGAGCTATACTTGAAAGACTACACATGAGCAGTGTGTTGAGGCTGTAATCATAATGCGTTCATGGAGGTAATCTCTATGGAGAAGCCTATTGGTGTATGCTTGTTCATGTGTATTTCTAGAAGCATTGCGCTAAATATTATTACTGCAGAATTAAACCTTCACATCTTCCTCCTAGAATTCTGTAAGTGATAAATGGCTAGAATACAAGTGGTGCGCTAAATGTAGAGCGAGTCACGATATCACTATTGTGACTGTGCTAACTTTAGCATGGTATTACAAGTGAAAAGTAAATGTGAACACTCAAGCACAAACTAAGGACTAGATTACGAGTTTTGTGTTAGAGGCTATGCGGTGCTAACGAGCAGTTTTGTCTCACCGCTCACTTACATGCAGCGCTGGTATTACAGGTTTTTACAAACCCGGCATTAAAAGACAAGAAGTGAGCGTTGAGCAAAATTTTGCTCATTACCTCACTCCAATACCAGCGCTGCTTAAGTCAGCGGTGAGCTGGTCGTACGTGCTCGTGCACGATTTCCCCATAGGAATCAACGGGGAGAGCCGGCTGAGAAGCAGTTTAAAACTCACTAACGCAGCCCCATTGATTCCTATAGGGAAATAAAATTTATGTTTACACCTAACACCCTAACATGAACCCCAAGTCTAAACACCCCTAATCTTACACTTATTAACCCCTAATCTGCCGCCCCCGACATCGCCGACACCTACATTATACTTATTAACCCCTAATCTGCCGCTCCGGACACTGCCGCCACCTACATTATATGTATTAACCCCTAATCTGCCGCCCCAATGTCGCCGCAACCTACCTACATTTATTAACCCCTGATCTGCCGCCCCCAACGTCGCTGCCACTATATTAAAGTTCTTAACCCCTAAACCTAAGTCTAACCCTAACCCTAACACCCCCTAACTTAAATATAATTACAATAAATCTAAATAAATATTACTATCATTAACTAAATTATTCCTATTTAAAACTAAATACTTACCTATAAAATAAACCCTAAGCTAGCTACAATATAACTAATAGTTACATTGTATCTATCTTAGGGTTTATTTTTATTTTACAGGCAAGTTTGTATTTCTTTTAACTAGGTAGAATAGTTATTAAATAGTTATTAACTATTTAATAACTACCTTGCTAAAATAAAGACAAATGTACCTGTAAAATAAAACTTAACCTAAGTTACAATAACACCTAACACTACACTATAATTAAATAAATTAACTAAATAAAATACAATTACCTAAATTAAATTAAATTAGCTAAAGTACAAAAAAACCCCCACTAAATTACAGAAAATAATAAACTAATTACAGATATTTAAACTAATTAAACCTAATCTAATAGCCCTAGTAAAATTAAAAAAGCCCCCCAAAATAAAAAAAAACCCTAGCCTAAACTAAACTACCAATAGCTTTTAAAAGGGCCTTTTGCGGGGCATTGCCCCAAAGTAATCAGCTCTTTTACCTGTAAAAAAAAATACAAACAACCCCCCCAACAGTAAAACCCACAACCCACACAACCAACCCCCCAAATAAAATACTATCTAAAAAAAACCTAAGCTCCCCATTGCCCTGAAAAGGGCATTTGGATGGGCATTGCCCTTAAAAGGGCAGTTAGCTCTTTTGCAGGCCCAAACCCTAACCTAAAAATAAAACCCACCCAATACACCCTTAAAAAAACCTAACACTAACCCCCTGAAGATCGACTTACCGGGAGAAGTCTTCATCTAAGCCGGGCCGAAGTCCTCGACGAAGCCGGAAGAAGTCTTCATCCAAGCTGGGCGAAGTGGTCCTCCAGATGGGCAGAAGTCTTCATCCAGATGGCATCTTCTATCTTCATCAAACCGGCGTGGAGCGGGTCCATCTTCAAGACAACCGACGCGGAGCATCCTCTTCATCCGACGACTAAAGATGAATGAAGGTACCTTTAAGTGACGTCATCCAAGATGGCGTCCCTTAGATTACGATTGCCTGATAGAATTCTATCAGCCAATCGGAATTAAGGTAGAAAAAATCCTATTGGCTAATGCAATCAGCCAATAGGATTGAAGTTCAATCCTATTGGCTGATCCAATCAGCCAATAGGATTGAACTCGCATTCTATTGGCTGATTGGAACAGTTTGTTTGTTTTGAACTTTAGCTAATTTAATTTAGGTAATTGTATTTAATTTAGTTAATTTATTTAATTATAGTGTACTGTTAGGTGTTAGTGTAACTTAGGTTAGGTTTTATTTTACAGGTACTTTTGTATTTATTTTAACTAGGTAGTTATTAAATAGTTAATAACTATTTAATAACTATTCTACCTAGTTAAAATAAATACAAACTTGCCTGTAAAATAAAAATAAACTCTAAGATAGATACAATGTAACTATTAGTTATATTGTAGCTAGCTTATGGCTAGATTTAGAGTTCTGCGGCCAAAGGGGTGCGTTAGCTACGCATGCTTTTTTTCTCCCGCACCTTTTAAATACCGCTGGTATTTAGAGTTCACAGAAGGGCTGCGTTAGGCTCCAAAAAGGGAGCGTACAGCATATTTACCACCACTGCAACTCTCAATACCAGCGGTGCTTACGGACGCGGCAAGCTTCAAAAACGTGCTCGTGCACGATTCCCCCATAGGAAACAATGGGGCATTTTGAGCTGAAAAAAAACCTAACACCTGCAAAAAAGCAGCGTTCAGCTCCTAACGCAGCCCCATTGTTTCCTATGGGGAAACACTTCCTAAGTCTGCACCTAACACCCTAACATGAACCCCGAATCTAAACACCCCTAACCTTAAACTTATTAACCCCTAATCTGCCGCCCCCGCTATCGCTGACACCTGCATATTTTTTTTAACCCCTAATCTGCCGCTCCGTACACCGCCACAACCTACGTTATCCCTATGTACCCCTAATCTGCTGCCCCTAACACTGCCGACCTCTATATTATATTTATTAACCCCTAATCTGCCGCCCCCAACGTCGCCTCCACCTACCTAAAATTATTAACCCCTAATCTGCCGACCGGACCTCACCGCTACTATAATAAATGTATTAACCCCTAATCCGCCTCACTACCGCCTCAATAACCCTATAATAAATAGTATTAACCCCTACTCTGCCCTCCCTAACATCGCCGACACCTAACTTCAAGTATTAACCCCTAATCTGCCGACCGGACCTCACCGCTACTCCAATAAATGTATTAACCCCTAAAGCTAAGTTTAACCTTAACACTAACACCCCCCTAAGTTAAATATAATTTAAATCTAACAAAATAAATTAACTCTTTTTAAATAAATTATTCCTATTTAAAGCTAAATACTTACCTGTAAAATAAACCCTAATATAGCTACAATATAAGTTATAATTATATTGTAGCTATTTTAGGATTTATTTTTATTTTACAGGCAAATTTCAATTTATTTTAACTAGGTACAATAGCTATTAAATAGTTATTAACTATTTAATAGATACCTAGCTAAAATAAAGAGAAATTTACCTGTAAAATAAAAACTAACCTAAGTTACAATTACACCTAACACTACACTATACTTTAATAAATTATTCCTATTTAAAACTAAATACTTACCTGTAAAATAAACCCTAAGATAGCTACAATGTAATTAATAATTACATTGTAGCTATTTTAGGATTTATATTTATTTTACAGGTAACTTTGTATTTATTTTAGCTAGTTAGAATAGTTATTAAATAGTTATTAACTATTTAATAACTACCTAGCTAAAAGAAATACAAAATTACCTGTAAAATAAATCCTAACCTAAGTTACAATTAAACCTAACACTACACTATCATTAAATTAATTAAATACAATACCTAAAATTATATACAATTAAACCTAACACTACACTATCAATAAATTAATTAAATACAATACCTACAAATAAATACAATTAAATAAACTAACTAAAGTACAAAAAATAAAAAAGAACTAAGTTACAAAAAATAAAAAAATATTTACAAACATTTGAAAAATATTACAACAATTTTAAACTAATTACACCTACTCTAAGCCCCCTAATAAAATAACAAAGCCCCCCCAAAATAAAAAAATGCCCTACCCTATTCTAAATTTAAAAAGTTCAAAGCTCTTTTACCTTACCAGCCCTTAAAAGGGCCTTTTGCGGGGCATGCCCCAAAGAAAACTGCTCTTTTGCCTGTAAAAGAAAAATACAACCCCCCCCAACATTAAAACCCACCACCCACATACCCCTAATCTAACCCAAACCCCCCTTAAAAAAACCTAACACTACCCCCCTGAAGATCATCCTACCTTGAGTCGTCTTCACTCAGCCGAGCCACCGATGGAACTGAAGAGGAGATCCGGAGTGGCAGAAGTGATCCTCCAAGGGGCGCTGAAGAAGTCTTCCATCCGATGAAGTGATCCTCCAAGCGGCGCTGAAGAAGTCTTCCATCCGGGCGATATCTTCCAAGTGGGGTCTTCAATATTCTTTCTTCAGGATCCATCTTCATTCCGCCAATGCGGAACATCCTTCTTCCCCGACGGACTACCGACGAATGAAGGCTCCTTTAAGGGACGTCATCCAAAATGGCGTCCCTCGAATTTCGATTGGCTGATAGGATTCTATCAGCCAATCGGAATTAAGGTAGGAAAATTCTGATTGGCTGATGGAATCAGCCAATCAGATTCAAGTTCAATCCGATTGACTGATCCAATCAGCCAATCACATTGAGCTCGCATTCTATTGGCTGTTCCGATCATCCAATAGAATGCGAGCTCAATCTGATTGGCTGATTGCTCTTAATAATGTATAACATTAGTACTACATTACAGGAAATAGTGCTGCCATCTTGTGCTCTTGCTAATGTAAAACATTAGTACTACATGACAGGAAATAGTGCTGCCATCTAATGCTCTTGCTAATGTATAACATTAGTACTACATGACAGAAAATAGTGCTGCCATCTAATGCTTTTGCTAATGTATAACATTAGTACTACATGACAGGAAATAGTGCTGCCATCTAGTGCTCTTGCTAATGTATAACATTAGTACTACATGACAGGAAATAGTGCTGCCATCTAATGCTCTTGCTTATGTATAACATTTGTACTACATGACAGTAAATAGTGCTGCAATCTAGTGCTCATGCTAATGTATAACATTAGTATTACATGACAGAAAATAGTGCTGCCATCTTGTGCTCTTGCTAATGTATAACATTAGTATTACATGACAGGAAATAGTGCTGCCATCTAGTGCTCTTGCTGATGTATAACATTAGTACTACATGACAGGAAATACTGCCGCCATCTAGTGCTCATGCTAATGTATAACATTAGTACTACATGACAGGAAATAGTGCTGCCATCTAGTGCTCATGCAAATGGATAACATTATTACTACATGACAGGAAATAGTGCTGCCATCTAGTGCTCTTGCTAATGTATAACATTATTACTACATGACAGGAAATAGTGCTGCCATCTAGTGCTCTTGCTAATGTATAACATTAGTACTACATGACAGGAAATAGTGCTGCCATCTAGTGCTCTTGTTAATGTATAACATTAGTACTACATGACAGGAAATAGTGCTGTCATCTTGTGCTCTTGCTAATGTATAACATTAGTATTACATGACAGGAAATAGTGCTGCCATCTTGTGCTCTTGCTTATATATAAAATTAGTACTACATGACAGGAAATAGCGCTGCCATCTAGTGCTCTTGCTTATGTATAACATTAGTACTACATGACAGGAAATAGTGCTGCCATCTAGTGCTCTTGCTAATGTATAACATTAGTACTACATGACAGGAAATAGTGCTGCCATCTTGTGCTCTTGCTAATGTATAACATTAGTACTACATGACAGGAAATAGTGCTGACATCTAGTGCTCTTGCTGATGTATAACATTAGTACTACATGACAGGAAATAGTGCCGCCATCTAGTGCTCATGCTAATGTATAACATTAGTACTACATGACAGGAAATAGTGCTGCCATCTAGTGCTCATGCAAATGGATAACATTATTACTACATGACAGGAAATAGTGCTGCCATCTAGTGCTCTTGCTAATGTATAACATTATTACTACATGACAGTAAATAGTGCTGCAATCTAGTGCTCTTGTTAATGTATAACATTAGTACTACATCACAGGAAATAGTGCTGCCATCTTGTGCTCTTGCTTATGTATAACATTAGTATTACATGACAGGAAATAGTGCTGCCATATAGTGCTCTTGCTAATGTATAACATTAGTACTACATGACAGGAAATAGTGCTGCCATCTTGTGCTCTTGCTAATGTATAACATTAGTATTACATGACAGGAAATAGTGCTGCCATCTTGTGCTCTTGCTTATATATAAAATTAGTACTACATGACAGGAAATAGCGCTGCCATCTAGTGCTCTTGCTTATGTATAACATCAGTACTACATGAGAGGAAATAGTGCTGCCATCTAGTGCTCTTGCTAATGTATAACATTAGTACTATATGACAGGAAATAGTGCTGCCATCTTGTGCTCTTGCTAATGTATAACATTAGTACTACATGACAGGAAATAGTGCCGCCATCTTGTGCTCTTGCTAATGTATAACATTAGCACTACATGACAGGAAATAGTGCTGTCATCTTGTGCTCTTGCTAATGTATAACATTAGTACTACATGACAGGAAATAGTGCTGCCATCTTGTGCTCTTGCTAATGTATAAAATTAGTACTACATGACAGAAATAGCGCTGCCATCTAGTGCTCTTGCTTATGTATAACATTAGTACTACATGACAGGAAATAGTGCTGCCATCTTGTGCTCTTGTTTATGTATAACATTAGTACTACATGACAGGAAATAGTGCTGCCATCTTGTGCTCTTGTTTATGTATAACATTAGTACTACATGACAGGAAATAGTGCTGCCATCTTGTGCTCTTGCTTATGTATAAAATTAGTACTACATGACAGGAAATCGCGCTGCCATCTAGTGCTCTTGCTTATGTATAACATTAGTACTACATGACAGGAAATAGTGCTGCCATCTAGTGCTCATGCAAATGGATAACATTATTACTACATGACAGGAAATAGTGCTGCCATCTAGTGCTCTTGCTAATGTATAACATTATTACTACATGACAGGAAATAGTGCTGCCATCTAGTGCTCTTGTTAATGTATAACATTAGTACTACATGACAGGAAATAGTGCTGCCATCTAGTGCTCTTGCTAATGTATAACATTAGTACTACATGACAGGAAATAGTGCTGCCATCTTGTGCTCTTGCTAATGTATAACATTAGTACTACATGACAGGAAATAGTGCTGACATCTAGTGCTCTTGCTGATGTATAACATTAGTACTACATGACAGGAAATAGTGCCGCCATCTAGTGCTCATGCTAATGTATAACATTAGTACTACATAACAGGAAATAGTGCTGCCATCTAGTGCTCATGCAAATGGATAACATTATTAATACATGACAGGAAATAGTGCTGCCATCTAGTGCTCTTGCTAATGTATAACATTATTACTACATGACAGGAAATAGTGCTGCCATCTAGTGCTCTTGTTAATGTATAACATTAGTACTACATGACAGGAAATAGTGCTGCCATCTTGTGCTCTTGCTTATGTATAACATTAGTATTACATGACAGGAAATAGTGCTGCCATATAGTGCTCTTGCTAATGTATAACATTAGTACTACATGACAGGAAATAGTGCTGCCATCTTGTGCTCTTGCTAATGTATAACATTAGTATTACATGACAGGAAATAGTGCTGCCATCTTCTGCTCTTGCTTATATATAAAATTAGTACTACATGACAGGAAATAGCGCTGCCATCTAGTGCTCTTGCTTATGTATAACATTAGTACTAAATGAGAGGAAATAGTGCTGCCATCTAGTGCTCTTGCTAATGTATAACATTAGTACTATATGACAGGAAATAGTGCTGCCATCTTGTGCTCTTGCTAATGTATAACATTAGTACTACATGACAGGAAATAGTGCCGCCATCTTGTGCTCTTGCTAATGTATAACATTAGTACTACATGACAGGAAATAGTGCTGTCATCTTGTGCTCTTGCTAATGTATAACATTAGTACTACATGACAGGAAATAGTGCTGCCATCTTGTGCTCTTGCTAATGTATAAAATTAGTACTACATGACAGAAATAGCGCTGCCATCTAGTGCTCTTGCTTATGTATAACATTAGTACTACATGACAGGAAATAGTGCTGCCATCTTGTGCTCTTGTTTATGTATAACATTAGTACTACATGACAGGAAATAGTGCTGCCATCTTGTGCTCTTGCTTATATATAAAATTAGTACTAAATGACAGGAAATTGCGCTGCCATCTAGTGCTCTTGCTTATGTATAACATTAGTACTACATGACAGGAAATAGTGCTGCCATCTAGTGCTCATGCAAATGGATAACATTATTAGTACATGACAGGAAATAGTGCTGCCATCTAGTGCTCTTGCTAATGTATAACATTATTACTACATGACAGGAAATAGTGCTGCCATCTAGTGCTCTTGTTAATGTATAACATTAGTACTACATGACAGGAAATAGTGCTGCCATCTTGTGCTCTTGCTTATGTATAACATTAGTATTACATGACAGGAAATAGTGCTGCCATATAGTGCTCTTGCTTATGTATAACATTAGCACTACATGACAGGAAAGAGTGCTGCCATCTAGTGCTCTTGCTAATGTATAACATTAGTACTACATGACAGGAAATAGTGCTGTCATCTTGTGCTCTTGCTAATGTATAACATTAGTACTACATGACAGGAAATAGTGCTGCCATCTTGTGCTCTTGCTAATGTATAAAATTAGTACTACATGACAGAAATAGCGCTGCCATCTAGTGCTCTTGCTTATGTATAACATTAGTACTACATGACAGGAAATAGTGCTGCCATCTTGTGCTCTTGTTTATGTATAACATTAGTACTACATGACAGGAAATAGTGCTGCCATCTTGTGCTCTTGCTTATATATAAAATTAGTACTACATGACAGGAAATTGCGCTGCCATCTAGTGCTCTTGCTTATGTATAACATTAGTACTACATGACAGGAAATAGTGCTGCCATCTAGTGCTCATGCAAATGGATAACATTATTAGTACATGACAGGAAATAGTGCTGCCATCTAGTGCTCTTGCTAATGTATAACATTATTACTACATGACAGGAAATAGTGCTGCCATCTAGTGCTCTTGTTAATGTATAACATTAGTACTACATGACAGGAAATAGTGCTGCCATCTTGTGCTCTTGCTTATGTATAACATTATTATTACATGACAGGAAATAGTGCTGCCATATAGTGCTCTTGCTTATGTATAACATTAGCACTACATGACAGGAAAGAGTGCTGCCATCTAGTGCTCTTGCTAATGTATAACATTAGTACTACATGACAGGAAATAGTGCTGCCATCTTGTGCTCTTGCTAATGTATAACATTAGTATTACATGACAGGAAATAGTGCTGCCATCTTGTGCTCTTGCATATATAAAAAATTAGTACTACATGACTGGAAATAGCGCTGCCATCTAGTGCTCTTGCTTATGTATAACATTAGTACTACATGAGAGGAAATAGTTCTGCCATCTAGTGCTCTTGCTAATCTATAACATTAGTACTATATGACAGGAAATAGTGCTGCCATCTTGTGCTCTTGCTAATGTATAACATTAGTACTACATGACAGGAAATAGTGCCGCCATCTTGTGCTCTTGCTAATGTATAAAATTAGTACTACATGACAGGAAATAGTGCTGTCATCTTGTGCTCTTGCTAATGTATAACATTAGTACTACATGACAGGAAATAGTGCTGCCATCTTGTGCTCTTGCAAATGTATAAAATTAGTACTACATGACAGAAAATAGCGCTGCCATCTAGTGCTCTTGCTTATGTATAACATTAGTACTACATGACAGGAAATAGTGCTGCCATCTTGTGCTCTTGTTTATGTATAACATTAGTACTACATGACAGGAAATAGTGCTGCCATCTTGTGCTCTTGCTTATGTATAAAATTAGTACTACATGACAGGAAATCGCGCTGCCATCTAGTGCTCTTGCTTATGTATAACATTAGTACTACATGACAGGAAATAGTGCTGCCATCTTGTGCTCTTGCTAATGCATAACATTAGTACTACATGACAGAAAATAGTGCCCCCATCTTGTGCTCTTGCTTATGTATAACATTAGTACTACATGACAGGAAATAGTGCTGCCAACTTGTGCTCTTGCTTATGTATAACATTATTCTACATGACAGGAAATAGTGCTGCCCTCTAATGCTCTTGCTTATGTATAACATTAGTACTACATGACAGTAAATAGTGCTGCAATCTAGTGCTCTTGCTAATGTATAACATTAGTACTACATGACAGGAAATAGTGCTGCCAACTAGTGCTCTTGCTAATGTATAACATTAGTACTACATGACAGGAAATAATGCTGCCATCTTGTGCTCTTGCTTATGTATAACATTAGTACTACATGACAGGAAATAGTGCTGCCATCTAGTGCTCTTGCTTATGTATGACATTAGCACTAAATGACAGGAAATAGGGCCGCCATCATGTGCTGTTGCTTATGTATAACATTAGTACTACATGACAGGAAATAGTGCCGCCATCTTGTGCTGTTGCTTATGTATAATATTAGTACTATATGATAGGAAATAGTGCTGCCATCTATTGCTCTTGCTAATGTATAACATTAGTACTACATGACAGGAAATAGTGCTGCCATCTAGTGCTCTTGCTTATGTATAACATTAGTACTACATGACAGGAAATAGTGCTGCCCTCTAGTGCTCTTGCTTATGTATAACATTAGTACTACATAACAGGAAATAGTGCTGCCATCTAGTGCTCTTGCTTATGTATAACATTAGTACTATATGACAGGAAATAGTGCTGCCATCTAGTGCTCTTGCTAATGTATAACATTAGTACTATATGACAGGAAATAGTGCCGCCATCTTGTGCTCTTGCTTATGTATAACATTAGTACTACATGACAGGAAATAGTGCTGCCATCTAGTGCTCTTGCTAATGTATAACATTAGTACTACATGACAGGAAATAGTGCCGCCATCTTGTGCTCTTGCTTATGTATAACATTATTACTACACAACAGGAAATAGTGCTGCCATCTAGTGCTCTTGCTAAAGTATAACATTAGTACTACATGACAGGAAATAGTGCTGCCATCTAGTGCTCTTGCTTATGTATAACATTAGTACTACATGACAGGAAATAGTGCTGCCATCTAGTGCTCTTGCTAATGTATAACATTAGTACTACATGACAGGAAATAGTGCTGCCATCTTGTGCTCTTGCTAATGTATAACATTAGTACTACATGACAGGAAATAGTGCTGCCATCTAGTGCTCTTGCTGATGTATAACATTAGTACTACATGACAGGAAATAGTGCTACCATCTTGTGCTCTTGCTAATGTATAACATTAGTTCTACATGACAGGAAATAGTGCTGCCATCTAGTGCTCTTGCTTATGTATAACATTAGTACTACATAACAGGAAATAGTGCTGCCATCTAGTTCTCTTGCTTATGTATAACATTAGTACTATATGACAGGAAATAGTGCTGCCCTCTAGTGCTCTTGCTAATGTATAACATTAGTACTATATGACAGGAAATAGTGCTGCCATCTAGTGCTCTTGCTTATGTATAACATTATTACTACACGACAGGAAATAGGGCTGCCATCTAGTGCTCTTGCTAAAGTATAACATTAGTACTACATGACAGGGAATAGTGCTGCCATCTAGTGCTCTTGCTAATGTATAACATTAGTACTACATGACAGGAAATAGTGCTGCCATCTAGTGCTCTTGCTAATGTATAACATTAGTACTACATGACAGGAAATAGTGCCGCCATCTTGTGCTCTTGCTTATGTATAACATTATTACTACACGACAGGAAATAGTGCTGCCATCTAGTGCTCTTGCTAAAGTATAACATTAGTACTACATGACAGGAAATAGTGCTGCCATCTAGTGCTCTTGCTTATGTATAACATTATTACTACACGACAGGAAATAGTGCTGCCATCTAGTGCTCTTGCTTATGTATAACATTAGTACTACATAACAGGAAATAGTGCTGCCATCTAGTGCTCTTGCTTATATATAACATTAGTACTATATGACAGGAAATAGTGCTGCCCTCTAGTGCTCTTGCTAATGTATAACATTAGTACTATATGACAGGAAATAGTGCTGCCATCTTGTGCTCTTGCTTATGTATAACATTAGTACTACATGACAGGAAATAGTGCTGCCATCTAGTGCTCTTGCTAATGTATAACATTAGTACTACATGACAGGAAATAGTGCCGCCATCTTGTGCTCTTGCTTATATATAACATTATTACTACACGACAGGAAATAGTGCTGCCATCTAGTGCTCTTGCTAAAGTATAACATTAGTACTACATGACAGGAAATAGTGCTGCCATCTAGTGCTCTTGCTTATGTATAACATTATTACTACACGACAGTTAATAGTGCTGCCATCTAGTGCTCTTGCTAAAGTATAACATAAGTACTACATGACAGGGAATAGTGTTGCATCTAGTGCTCTTGCTAATGTATAACATTAGTACTACATGACAGGAAATAGTGCTGCCATCCAGTGCTCTTGCTTATGTATAACATTAGTACTACATGACAGGAAATAGTGCTGCCTTCTAGTGCTCTTGCTTATGTATAACATTAGTACTACATGACAGGAAATAGTGCTGCCATCTTTTGCTCTTGCTAATGTATAACATTAGTACTACATGACAGAAAATAGTGCCGCCATCTTGTGCTCCTGCTAATGTATAACATTAGTACTACATGACAGGAAATAGTGCCGCCATCTTGTGCTCTTGCTAATGTATAACATTAGTACTACATGACAGGAAATAGTGCTGCCATCTTGTGCTCTTTCTTATGTATACAATTAGTACTACATGACAGGAAATAGCGCTGCCATCTAGTGCTCTTGCTTATGTATAACATTAGTACTACATTACCGGAAATAGTGCTGCCATCTTGTGCTCTTGCTAATGTATAACATTAGTACTACAAGACAGAAAATAGTGCTGCCATCTTGTGCTCTTGATTATGTATAACATTATTCTACATGACAGGAAATAGTGCTGCCCTCTAATGCTCTTGCTTATGTATAACATTAGTACTACATGACAGTAAATAGTGCTGCAATCTAGTGCTCTTGCTAATGTATAACATTAGTACTACATGACAGGAAATAGTGCTGCCATCTAGTGCTCTTGCTAATGTATAACATTAGTACTACATGACAGGAAATAATGCTGCCATCTTGTGCTGTTGCTTATGTATAACATTAGTACTACATGACAGGAAATAGTGCTGCCATCTAGTGCTCTTGCTTATGTATGACATTAGCACTAAATGACCGGAAATATGGCCACCATCATGTGCTGTTGCTTATGTATAACATTAGTACTATATGACAGGAAATAGTGCTGCCATCTTGTGCTCTTGCTAATGTATAACATTAGTACTACATGACAGGAAATAGTGCTGCCATCTAGTGCTCTTGCTAATGTATAACATTAGTACTACATGACAGGAAATAATGCTGCCATCTAGTGCTCTTGCTTATGTATAACATTAGTACTACATGACAGGAAATAGTGCTGCCCTCTAGTGCTCTTGCTAATGTATAACATTAGTACTACATGACAGGAAATAGTGCTGCCATCTAGTGCTCTTGCTTATGTATAACATTAGTACTACATAACAGGAAATAGTGCTGCCATCTAGTGCTCTTGCTTATGTATAACATTAGTACTATATGACAGGAAATAGTGCTGCCATCTTGTGCTCTTGCTTATGTATAACATTAGTACTACATGACAGGAAATAGTGCTGCCATCTAGTGCTCTTGCTTATGTATAACATTAGTACTACATGACAGGAAATAGTGCTGCCATCTAGTGCTCTTGCTTATGTATAACATTATTACTACACAACAGGAAATAGTGATGCCATCTAGTGCTCTTGCTAAAGTATAACATTAGTACTACATTACAGGGAATAGTGCTGCCATCTAGTGCTCTTGCTAATGTATAACATTAGTACTACATGACAGGAAATAGTGCTGCCCTCTAGTGGTCTTGCTAATGTATAACATTAGTACTATATGACAGGAAATAGTGCTGCCATCTAGTGCTCTTGCTTATGTATAACATTAGTACTACATAACAGGAAATAGTGCTGCCATCTAGTGCTCTTGCTTATGTATAACATTAGTACTATATGACAGGAAATAGTGTTGCCCTCTAGTGCTCTTGCTAATGTATAACATTAGTACTATATGACAGGAAATAGTGCTGCCATCTTGTGCTCTTGCTTATGTATAACATTAGTACTACATGACAGGAAATAGTGCTGCCATCTAGTGCTCTTGCTAATGTATAACATTAATACTACATGATGGGAAATAGTGCCGCCATCTTGTGCTCTTGCTTATGTATAACATTATTACTACACGACAGGAAATAGTGCTGCCATCTAGTGCTCTTGCTAAAGTATAACATTAGTACTACATGACAGGAAATAGTGCTGCCATCTAGTGCTCTTGCTTATGTATAACATTATTACTGCACGACAGGAAATAGGGCTGCCATCTAGTGCTCTTGCTAAAGTATAACATTAGTACTACATGACAGGGAATAGTGCTGCCATCTAGTGCTCTTGCTAATGTATAACATTAGTACTACATGACAGGAAATAGTGCTGCATCTAGTGCTCTTGCTAATGTATAACATTAGTACTACATGACAGGAAATAGTGCTGCCAAGTGCTCTTGCTTATGTATAACATTAGTACTAAATGACAGGAAATAGTGCTGCCATCTAGTGCTCTTGCTTATGTATAACATTAGTACTACATGACAGGAAATAGTGCTGCCATCTTTTGCTCTTGCTAATGTATAACATTAGTACTACATGACAGAAAATAGTGCCGCCATCTTGTGCTCTTGCTTATTTATAACATTAGTACTACATGACAGGAAATAGTGCTGCCATCTAGTGCTCTTGCTTATGTATAACGTTAGTACTACATGACAGGAAATAGTGCTGCCATATAGTGCTCTTGCTAATGTATAACATTAGTACTACATGACAGGAAATAGTGCTGCCATCTTGTGCTCTTGCTTATGTATGACATTAGTACTACATGACAGGAAATAGTGCTGCCATCTTGTGCTCTTGCTAATGTATAACATTAGTAATACATGACAGGAAATAGTGCTGCCATGTAGTGCTCTTGCTAAAGTATAACATTAGTACTACATGACAGGAAATTGTGCTGCCATCTAGTGCTCTTGCTTATGTATAACACTAGTACTACATGACAGGAAATAGTGCCATCTAGTGCTCTTGCTTATGTATAACATTAGTACTACATGACAGGAAATAGGGCTGCCATCTAGTGCTCTTGCTAATGTATAACATTAGTACTACATGACAGGAAATAGTGCTGCCATCTAGTGCTCTTGCTTATGTATAACATTAGTACTACATGACAGGAAATAGTGCCGCCATCTTGTGCTCTTGCTTATGTATAACATTAGTACTACATGACAGGAAATAGTGCTGCCATCTAGTGCTCTTGCTTATGTATAACGTTAGTACTACATGACAGGAAATAGTGCTGCCATCTAGTGCTCATGCAAATGGATAACATTATTACTACATGACAGGAAATAGTGCTGCCATCTAGTGCTCTTGGTAATGTATAACATTAGTACTACATGACAGGAAATAGTGCTGCCATCTAGTGCTCTTGCTTATGTATAACATTAGTACTACATGACAGGAAATAGTGCTGCCATCTAGTGCTCTTGTTTATGTATAACATTAGTACTACATGACAGGAAAGAGTGCTGCCATCTAGTGCTCTTGCTAATGTATAACATTAGTACTACATGACAGGAAATAGTGCTGCCATCTTGTGCTCTTGCTAATGTATAACATTAGTACTACATGACAGGAAATAGTGCCGCCATCTTGTGCTCTTGCTAATGTATAACATTAGTACTACATGACAGGAAAGAGTGCTGCCATCTAGTGCTCTTGGTAATGTATAACATTAGTACTACATGACAGGAAATAGTGCTGCCATCTAGTGCTCTTGCTTATGTATAACATTAGTACTACATGACAGGAAATAGTGCTGCCATCTAGTGCTCTTGTTTATGTATAACATTAGTACTACATGACAGGAAAGAGTGCTGCCATCTAGTGCTCTTGCTAATGTATAACATTAGTACTACATGACAGGAAATAGTGCTGCCATCTTGTGCTCTTGCTAATGTATAACATTAGTACTACATGACAGGAAATAGTGCTGCCATCTTGTGCTCTTTCTTATGTATAACATTAGTACTACATGACAGAAAATAGTGCTGCCATCTTGTGCTCTTGCTTATGTATAACATTATTCTACATGACAGGAAATAGTGCTGCCCTCTAATGCTCTTGCTAATGTATAACATTAGTACTACATGACAGGAAATAGTGCTGCCATCTAGTGCTCTTGCTAATGTATAACATTGGTACTACATGACAGGAAATAATGCTGCCATCTTGTGCTGTTGCTTATGTATAACATTAGTACTACATGACAGGAAATAGTGCTGCCATCTAGTGCTCTTGCTTATGTATGACATTAGCACTAAATGACCGGAAATAGGGCCGCCATCATGTGCTGTTGCTTATGTATAACATTAGTACTACATGACAGGAAATAGTGCCGCCATCTTGTGCTGTTGCTTATGTATAACATTAGTACTATATGACAGGAAATAGTGCTGCCATCTTGTGCTCTTGCTAATGTATAACATTAGTACTACATGACAGGAAATAATGCTGCCATCTAGTGCTCTTGCTAATGTATAACATTAGTACTACATGACAGGAAATAGTGCTGCCATCTAGTGCTCTTGCTTATGTTTAACGTTAGTACTACATGACAGGAAATAGTGCTGCCATATAGTGCTCTTGCTTATGTATAACATTAGCACTACATGACAGGAAATAGTGCTGCCATCTTGTGCTCTTGCTAATGTATAACATTAGTACTACATGACAGGTAATAGTGCTGCCATCTAGTGCTCTTGCTAATGTATAACATTAGTACTACATGACAGGAAATAGTGCTGCCATCTTGTGCTCTTGCTTATATATAACATTAGTACTACATGACAGGAAATAGTGCTGCCATCTTGTGCTCTTGCTAATGTATAACATTAGTACTACATGACAGGAAATAGTGCTGCCATCTAGTGCTCATGCAAATGTATAACATTAGTACTACATGACAGGATATAGTGCTGCCATATAGTGCTCTTGCTAATGTATAACATTAGTACTACATGACAGGAAATAGTGCTGCCCTCTAGTGCTCTTGCTAATGTATAACATTAGTACTACATGACAGGATATAGTGCTGCCATCTAGTGCTCTTGCTAATGTATAACATTAGTACTACATGACAGGAAATAGTGCTGCCATCTAGTGCTCTTGCTAATGTATAACATTAGTACAACATGACAGGATATAGTGCTGCCATATGGTGCTCATGCTAATGTATAACATTAGTACTACATGACAGGAAATAGTGCCGCCATCTTGTGCTCTTGCTTATGTATAACATTAGTACTACATGACAGGAAGTAGTGCTGCCATCTAGTGCTCCTGCTAATGTATAACATTAGTACTACATGACAGGAAATAGTGCTGCCATCTAGTGGTCTTGCTAATGTATATCATTAGTACTACATGACAGGAAATAGTGCTGCCATCTAGTGCTCTTGCTTATGTATAACGTTAGTACTACATGACAGGAAATAGTACTGCCCTCTAGTGCTCTTGCTAATGTATAACATTAGTACTACATGACAGGAAATAGTGCTGCCATCTAGTGGTCTTGCTAATGTATATCATTAGTACTACATGACAGGAAATAGTGCTGCCATCTTGTGCTCTTGCTTATGTATAACATTGTTGCAAAACCGCTGCCAGACACGGGCACACTCCTGAACTTACCTTCCTGCTTTTCAACAAAAGATAACAAGAAAATTAAGAAAATGTGATAATAGAAGTAAATTGGAAATTGTTTAAAAGTGTCTGTTTTTTTTATTACTGTACCTTTAACTGATGACAGTGTCCCTAGCCAAACCCCCTCCCTATATCAGAAGATGTTTTAGTAGATTCTGTGTATATCAGTCTAACTTGCACAATGTCATCTGGGGGACAGGAAATAGTGCTGCCATCTTGTGCTCTTGCTTATGTATAACTGTGGCAAACCTAGCCACTTCTGGACTATAACATAAGAAAGGTTGTCTATAGGCTGTATATTGTGCTATGTAGATGTGACAGACCCTTCTGTCAGCACTGAAAGAGTTAACTGTGTTCAGCTATTGTGCACTGTCATTAATGTTATTGATACACAGTCCATTGTTTAATCAACCTCAGAGAGCAGACCCTAGATGATAAGGAAAGACAAGTGTGTGTCTGTGTTTAAATTGTTATCAGCTTGAGCAAGGTATTCTATTGTATCATGTAAAAGGGCGTGTTCCCTCCATTCAATGTACAACATTCTTTCAACCCCCCTTCTGGGGGGGTCAGACCTGCATAAATACTGGGCATATGAGCCTTAATAAAATTCATTCTGTTTAAAACCTGAAAACTGGCTGGGTTGTGAATTGCTGATTCCCTATGCAGGACATTGTTCCCTGGTGTTAACCCTTGGTATCCGGTTGGTACCGTTACAATTGGTGGCAAGCGACGGAATGAACCTTATCGCCCAGAAGAGCAACTACACAAGCCAGTAACCTCAGGAAGAGGGGGATTACTACAATACTGACTAAGATGGAAGGAGTACCAGGGACCGAAGTGAATGGAGATGGATTATTCTAAGCTAAAGAGACAAACGTAAAAGGAACTGCTAGAAGCCAGGGGAAAGATAGGCAGCAGCAAACCCAAGGCTATATTAATTGCTGAGCTGATGGAGGGAGACAGAGCTCGCAGCGCTACGCCTCCAGCAGCCATGGAGGAGACCCTATACCAGAGGGAAATGAGGACCAGGCTGGAATTTTTACCCCAACCTGTACCACGGGATATGCTATCCGTGGTAATGGCAGATGTGCAGGAGTACGTGATGGCACACAGTCCGCGGAATGCATCCTCCCGAGCAGAATCCATTTTGGACGCACTCAGCAACCCAGTAAGACCCAAAATCCCATACCATGCATTTAAAATGTTTTGTGAGGAGAAGGATGAGATTGATGGGTATTTACAGAATTTTGAGAGACTGTGCGAGTTACATGATTTGGAGCAGTCCGTATGGGTGCCGGTGCTAGCAGGCAAGCTAGCCGGTAGGGCAGCGGAAGCGTATCGCGCTGTACCCAGGGAGGACAGCAAGGATTACGCTAAAGTGAAGAGAGCGATCTTGGAAAGATATGCCATTACCTCAGAGGCATACCGGCGCAAGTTTAGAGGCCTGCGCAAGCCAGAAAGAGATTCCCATGCAGAGTGGGCCCACAAGCTGGATCAAGCATCTCAGGGGTGGATACAGGCCAGCCAAGCTACCACCATGGAAGAATTGCGACAACTGATGCTGTTGGAGCAATTCTTTAACGGCTTGTCCCCAGAAGCCCAAGAATGGGTGAGAGATCGAAAACCCCTCACCTTAACCGAAGCAGCCAGATTAGCAGACCAGCATTTTGATGCCAGGAGGCACCATGGACTACAGCCTAACAACGGACGGGCTAATATACAATGCCACACCTGCAAGCAGTGGGGACATATGGCACGTGAGTGCACCCAAAATCGGAGCAGACAAGCTTGGAACCAGGTCAGACAGAACCTGGCCCCAAGGGCGGCTGCTCACCATTACCAAACGGAGCCAGCCGCTCATGAGGTGTTGAGCACCCAAGCCGAGGAACCCCTGGGAATTCTGCATGAGGTGATGTCGGTCCAGGGACTTCGGGATTCGGGAGCTACTTTAACCCTGATAGCTCCCCATTTGGTGCCGGATACAACACCCACTGGCGGATCCGTGGCAGTACGAGGGGCAGGGGGAGCAGTATACCGATTGCCCACTGCTAGAGTGGAGTACAGACCCCCAGTCACCCCAGCAGCTGCCAGTTACCAACCCCCGGCGCACCGCTATACCACACGGCCTCCGGCCACGAACTACCCTCAGAGAGCCCGGTTCAATTCGCGGGGCTACTCACAACCTATTCGGTGCTGTGGATGTAAGCAACTAGGGCACAAAAGACCAGAGTGTCCCCTAAACGCAGCGAATCAAGCACAGTCCTGGAGAAGACCCGCTGGCGGAATCCCACATAATCCTCAGCCTGTGGCCCGCTACGTAGAGGCGCCAGAATGCTGGGGCAGCCTACATGAAGCAGACCCCGTGCAAGCTGCCCACCGGAATAACCGGCAACGGGTTAAAGTGAATGGGAAGGAGGTCAGTTGTCTACGGGATACTGGTGCTACCATGACCTTGCTTCAAGAGAACTTGGTGCCTGAGAAACAGCACACTGGAGACACTGTGGCTGTGAGGGTAGCAGGGGGCACTGTGTTCCGCCTACCTGTTGCCAGGGTACATTTGGATTGGGGAGTGGGCGCTAGACTTGTGAATGTGGGGGTCAAGAAGGACTTACCTGCTGATGTTCTCCTTGGAAATGACTTGGCCCCCCTTGTTTCTGCCTATGCTCCCATGGATCCCGCTGATGTTAACCCTGTGACTACCCAAGCCCAGTCCCTCCGGGAAGAGACGCTTCCATGTTTGGGGTGGGGGCAGTACTGAGCCAAGTTGGAGCAGATGGCGGAGAACCCCCGTAGCCTACTTGAGCCGAAAGTTGTTGCCCCGGACATCCCCAAGCCGATCCGTTGGGATCAGACTGTGTATGCCGGCTTGGTTCTGGGGGAGCATTGTGGCAAACCTAGCCACTTCTGGACTATAACATAAGAAAGGTTGTCTATAGGCTGTATATTGTGCTATGTAGATGTGACAGACCCTTCTGTCAGCACTGAAAGAGTTAACTGTGTTCAGCTATTGTGCACTGTCATTAATGTTATTGATACACAGTCCATTGTTTAATCAACCTCAGAGAGCAGACCCTAGATGATAAGGAAAGACAAGTGTGTGTCTGTGTTTAAATTGTTATCAGCTTGAGCAAGGTATTCTATTGTATCATGTAAAAGGGCGTGTTCCCTCCATTCAATGTACAACATTCTTTCAACCCCCCTTCTGGGGGGGTCAGACCTGCATAAATACTGGGCATATGAGCCTTAATAAAATTCATTCTGTTTAAAACCTGAAAACTGGCTGGGTTGTGAATTGCTGATTCCCTATGCAGGACATTGTTCCCTGGTGTTAACCCTTGGTATCCGGTTGGTACCGTTACAATAACATTGTTGCAAAACCGCTGCCAGACACGGGCACACTCCTGAACTTACCTTCCTGCTTTTCAACAAAAGATAACAAGAAAATTAAGAAAATGTGATAATAGAAGTAAATTGGAAATTGTTTAAAATTGTCTGTTTTTTTTATTACTGTACCTTTAACTGATGACAGTGTCCCTAGCCAAACCCCCTCCCTATATCAGAAGATGTTTTAGTAGATTCTGTGTATATCAGTCTAACTTGCACAATGTCATCTGGGGAAAAAACTTTGATGGTTTTCTAAAACATTGTTGTTTTTTGATTCTGGGAATGCTTCTGTGTATAAATGTGCCTGTCCCTGACAAGTAAGTTATCACAGAGCGGGGGTGCCAGTACCAGCTGTCATGTGCTGCAGCTTGCTATAAATATGTATGTATTAGATGTATATACACCAGGAGAGGAAACATCACATTTCCTTTTAACCTCTGTTCCGGGCCATTCATATAACTGGGTATATCAGCTCCCGGGGGCTTACTGTAGAATGATATTACTGCTAGGGCTTAAAGATGACACACATTGACCAGCACACAAAGATAGGTTACCATGGAGAGGAAGGGACTACCTGCATTGGGGTCATTTAGGGTAATAGATTTTTCTCCTCAAGTCAAATAGGACAAATCTCTGGTGAGCTTGTCAGGCAGCCGTCACAGATAACTCCTGAGATGAGGAGAGCCCATCAGTCTGTCCTCCCGGAGGAGAGTTTTATAGTTGCATAAGATGAACAGGAACAGCACAGAGCAGCTTCTGCCAACTGGCAATGGGACAGGGCTGGGGACACAACTTACTCTAAATTAATGCTGCTTTTTGTCATTTCAATGTGACTTTGTAGAAAAAAGTGAGCTTTGCTTCTGAATGACTCATAATGCCCAGACACCAATGGTTAATAGGACTATAATATTATTGTGCCAACAAGATGGATATTTCCTATCATCAGAATACGTAATATACAATATGGTCTTTATATCTATATAATCCCCCCAAAAACTCTAATAATATAGTGCAGGGTCTAAATATAAAATGATGAAATGATGTATAAAATGATGTGAATAATACAGAAATATGTTGAGATCCAACTGCTGGGACCAATTACAACATCATTGTTACCACGCACTGTGCAGTGATTTGTCCTCCTGTGTATTATTCATGTGACATTTTTATATTTGTTATGTAACTTTAAAAAATGTAAAATCATAAACTATCTGCTATGTATTGTGTGTGCGCAAAAGCCGGAAACATCACTGATCTTTCAACGCTCACTGTAAGTAGATGGTGGTGCCCAGTATGTAAAGGGTTAAAGTCAGAGAACATCTCTGAAGAGAGCTGCAGACACAGGAGGAAAAAGAAGAGTGCGATTAACTATTGTGTTAGCGTTTTGTACAGCAGTTATAATAGTATAAAGCACTAACAGCTAGATTACGAGTTTTCAGCGCTATAGGAAAATTAATGACCAGTACAAAAGCGGCGGTATTTCACCTCCCTATAGCGCTGCTATTACAGGTTTTGTAAACCCGGCTTGTGTGGGCGATATGGTGGCTCCATACCTCACCCAAATACTAACAGTATTTTGACGTGCTCGTGCACAATTTCCCCATAGACATCAATGGTGAGAGTAGACTAAAAAAAAGCCTAACACCTGCGATTATGGATACAAAAGCTCCGTAACGCAGCCCAATTGATGTCTATAGGGAAAGAAAAAGTTATGTTTAAACCTAGCACCCTAACATAAAAACCACATCTAAACACCCTAATCTGCTGCCCCCAACATCGCCGCAACCTACAGAATGTTATTAACCCCTATTCTGCCGCCCCCAACATCGCCGCCACCTACATTTCAGTTATTAACCCCTTATCTGCCGCCCCCAACATCGCCACCACCTACATAAATTTATTAAACCATAATCTGCATTACACTTATTAACCCCTAATCTGCCACCCCCGACATTGCCGCCACTTACCTACACTTATTAGCCCCTAATCTGCCGCCCCCAATGTCACCGTCACTATACTAAAGTTATTAACCTCTAAACCTCTGACCTCCCACATCACTAACACTACATAAATATATTAACTCTAACCCTAACGTAACCCTAACACCCCCTAACTTAAATATAATTAAAATAAATCTAAATAAAACGTACAATTATTACCTAAATAATTCCTATTTAAAACTAAATACAAACTTACCTGTAAAATAAAACCTAAGCTAGCTACAAAATAACTAATAGTTATATTGTAGCGATCTTAGGTTTTATTTTTATTTCACAGGTAAGTTTATATTTATTTTAACTAGGTAGACTAGTTAGTAAATAGTTATTTACTAACTACCTAGTTAAAATAAATACAAAGTTACCTGTAAAATAAAACCTAACCTGCCTTACACTAAAACCTAACATTACAATAAAATAAAAATATTAAATTAATAAAATACAATTATCTAAATTACAAAAAAATTCAACACTAACTTACACAAAATAAAAAACTAAATTATCAAAAATAAAAACAAATTTTTCCTAATCTTATAGCCATATCAAAATAAAAAAGCCCGCCCAAAATAAAAAAAAACCTAGCCTACACTATACTGCCAATAGCCCTTAAAAGGGCCTTTTGCGGGGCATTGCCCTATAGAAATCAGCTCTTTTACCTGTAAAAATAAATACAAACAGCCCCCAACAGTAAAACCCACCCCCCACACAACCAGATCCCCCAAATAAAATTCTATCTAAATAAACCTAAGCTAACCATTGCCCTGAAAAGGGCATTTGGATGGGCATTGCCCGTAAAAGGGTATTTAGCTTTTTACGGTGCCCAAACCTTATGCTAAAAATAAAACCACCCAATAAACCCTTAAAAAAACCTAACACTAACCCCCGACGATCCACCCAAGCGGGCAGAAGTCCTCATCAAAGCCGGCATCTTCTATCTTCATCCATCCGGTGCGGAGCGGGTCCATCTTCACGACATCCGGCGCGGAGCATCCTCTTCTTCCGATGGTCGCTGTAGAATGAAGTTTCCCTTTAAGTGACACCATCCAAGATGGCGTCCCTTACATTCCGATTGGCTGATAGAATTCTATCAGCCAATAGGTATTAAAGGGGAAAAAATCCTATTGGCGGATGCAATCAGCCAATAAGATTGAACTTTCATCCTTTTGGCTGATCCAATCAGCCAAAAGGATTGATCTCACATTCTATTGGCTGATTGGAATAGCCAATAGAATGCTAGCTCAATCCTATTGGCTGATTGGATAAGCCAATTAGGATGAAAACTCAATCCTATTGGCTGATTTCAACAGCCAATAGGATTTGTTCCCCTTTAATTCCTATTGGCTGATAGAATTCTATCAGCCAATCGGAATGTAAAAGACGCCATCTTGGATGACGTCAATTAAAGGGAAACTTCATTCTACAGCGACCATTGGAAGAAGAGGATGCTCCACGCAGGATGTCTTGAAGATGGACCCGCTCCGCGCCGGATGGATGAAGATAGAAGATGCCGTCTGGATGAAGACTTCTGCCTGCTTGGATGAAGACTTCTGCTGGCTTCGATGAGGACTTCTGCCCGCTTGGATGAAGACTTCTGCCGCCTGGATGAGGATGGATGTCGATCTTCGAAAACTGTAAGTGGATCATCGGGGGTTAGTGTTAGGTTTTTTAACCCCTTAATGACCACAGCACTTTTCCATTTTCTGTCCGTTTGGGACCAAGGCTATTTTTACATTTTGGCGGTGTTTGTGTTTAGCTGTGATTTTCATCTTACTCATTTACTGTACCCACACATATTATATACCGTTTTTCTCGCCATTAAATGGACTTTCTAAAGATACCATTATTTTTATCATATCTTATAATTTACTATAAAAAAAATTATAAAATATGAGCAAAAAATTGAAAAAAACACACTTTTTCTAACTATGACCCCCAAAATCTGTTACACATCTACAACCACCAAAAAACACCCATGCTAAATAGTTTCTAAATTTTGTCCTGAGTTTAGAAATACCCAATGTTTACATGTTCTTTGGTTTTTTTGTAAGTTATAGGGCCATAAATACAAGTAGCACTTTGCTATTTCCAAACCATTATTTTTCAAAATTAGCGCTAGTTACATTAGAACACTAATATCTTTCAGGAATCTCTGAATATCCATTGACATGTATATATTTTTTTTTAGTAGACATCCCAAAGTATTCATCTAGGCCCATTTTGGTATATTTCATGCCACCATTTCACCGCCAAATGCGATTAAATACAAAAAATCGTTCACTTTTTTACTAATTTTTTCACAAACTTTTGGTTTCTCACTGAAATTATTTACAAACAGCTTGTGCAATTATGGCTTAAATGGTTGTAAATTCTTCTCTGGGATCCCCTTTGTTCAGAAATAGCAGACATATATGGCTTTGGCGTTGCTTTTTAGTAATTAGAAGGCTGCTAAATGCCACTGCGCACTACACGTGTATTATGCCCAGCAGTGAAGGGGTTAATTATGGAGCATGTAGGGAGCTTTTAGGGATAATTTTAGCTTTAGTGTAGTGTAGTAGACAACCCCAAGTATTGATCTAGGCCAATTTTGGTATATTCCATGCCACCATTTCACCGCCAAATGCGATCAAATAAAAAAAAACGTTAAATTTTTCACAATTTTAGACCTAGATTTGGAGTTTGGCGTTAGCCGTGAAAACCAGCGTTAGAGGCTCCTAACGCTGGTTTTAGGCTACCTCCGGTATTTGGAGTCACTCAAAATAGGGTCTAACGCTCACTTTTCAGCCGCGACTTTTCCATACCGCAGATCCCCTTACGTAAATTGCGTATCCTATCTTTTCAATGGGATTTTTCTAACTCCGGTATTTCGAGTCGTTTCTGAAGTGAGCGTTAGACATCTAACGACAAAACTCCAGCCGCAGGAAAAAAGTCAGTAGTTAAGAGCTTTCTGGGCTAACGCCGGTTTATAAAGCTCTTAACTACTGTACTCTAAAGTACACTAACACCCATAAACTACCTATGTACCCCTAAACCGAGGTCCCCCCACATCGCCGCCACTCGATTAATTTTTTTAACCCCTAATCTGCCGACCGCCACCTACGTTATACTTATGTACCCCTAATCTGCTGCCCCTAACACCGCCGACCCCTATATTATATTTATTAACCCCTAATCTGCCCCCCTCAACGTCGCCTCCACCTGCCTACACTTATTAACCCCTAATCTGCCGACCGCAAAGCGCCGCCACCTACGTTATCCTTATGTACCCCTAATCTGCTGCCCCTAACACCGCCGACCCCTATATTATATTTATTAACCCCTAATCTGCCCCCCTCAACGTCGCCTCCACCTGCCTACACTTATAAACCCCTAATCTGCCGACCGGACCTGAGCGCTACTATAATAAAGTTATTAACCCCTAATCCGCCTCACTAACCCTATAATAAATAGTATTAACCCCTAATCTGCCCTCCCTAACATCGCCGACACCTAACTACAATTATTAACCCCTAATCTGCCGACCGGAGCTCACCGCTACTCTAATAAATGTATTAACCCCTAAAGCTAAGTCTAACACTAACACCCCCCTAAGTTAAATATAATTTACATCTAACAAAATTAATTATCTCTTATTAAATAAATTATTCCTATTTAAAGCTAAATACTTACCTGTAAAATAAATCCTAATATAGCTACAATATAAATTATAATTATATTATAGCTATTTTAGGATTAATATTTATTTGACAGGCAACTTTGTAATTATTTTAACCAGGTACAATAGCTATTAAATAGTTAAGAACTATTTAATAGCTAAAATAGTTAAAATAATTACAAAATTACCTGTAAAATAAATACTAACCTAAGTTACAATTAAACCTAACACTACACTATCAATAAATTAATTAAATACAATTCCTACAAATAAATACAATTAAATAAACTAGCTAAAGTACAAAAAATAAAAAAGAACTAAGTTACAAAAAATAAAAAAATATTTACAAACATAAGAAATATATTACAACAATTTTAAACTAATTACACCTACTCTAAGCCCCCTAATAAAACAACAAAGCCCCCCAAAATAAAAAATGCCCTACCCTATTCTAAATTAATAAAGTTAAAAGCTCTTTTACCTTACCATCCCTGAACAGGGCCCTTTGCGGGGCATGCCCCAAAGAATTCAGCTCTTTTGCCTGTAAAAAAAAAACATACAATACCCCCCCCAACATTACAACCCACCACCCACATACCCCTAATCTAACCCAAACCCCCCTTAAATAAACCTAACACTAAGCCCCTGAAGATCATCCTACCTTGTCTTCACCTCACCAGGTATCACCGATCCGTCCTGGCTCCAAAATCTTCATCCAACCCAAGCGGGGGTTGGCGATCCATCATCCGGTGGCTGAAGAGGTCCAGAAGAGGCTCCAAAGTCTTCATCCTATCCGGGAAGAAGAGGCGATCCGGACCAGCAACCATCTTGATCCAAGCGGCATCTTCTATCTTCATCCGATGACGACCGGCTCCATCCTGAAGACATCCACCGCGGACCCATCTTCTTCCGGCGACGTCCAACTGAAGAATGACGGTTCCTTTAAGGGACGTCATCCAAGATGGCGTCCCTCGAATTCCGATTGGCTGATAGGATTCTATCAGCCAATCGGAATTAAGGTAGGAATATTCTGATTGGCTGATGGAATCAGCCAATCAGAATCAAGTTCAATCCGATTGGCTGATCCAATCAGCCAATCAGATTGAGCTCGCATTCTATTGGCTGATCGGATTAGGGGTTAATAAGTGTAGGCAGGTGGAGGCGACGTTGAGGGGGGCAGATCAGGGGTTAATAAATATAATATAGGGGTCGGCGGTGTTAGGGGCAGCAGATTAGGGGTACATAGGGATAATGTAAGTAGCGGCGGTTTACGGAGCGGCAGATTAGGGGTTAAAAATAAAATGCAGGTGTCAGCGAAAGCGGGGGCGGCAGATTAGGGGTTAATAAGTGTAAGGTTAGGGGTGTTTAGACTCGGGGTACATGTTAGAGTGTTAGGTGCAAACGTAGGAAGTGTTTCCCCATAGCAAACAATGGGGCTGCGTTAAGAGCTGAACGCGGCTTTTTTGCAGGTGTTAGGTTTTTTTTCAGCTCAAACAGCCCCATTGTTTCCTATGGGGGAATCGTGCACGAGCACGTTTTTGAGGCTGGCCACTTGCGTAAGCAACTCTGGTATTGTGAGTTGAAGCTGCGTTAAAAATGCTCTACGCTCCTAACGCAGCCTTTATGTGGACTCTCAATACCAGAGTTATTTTTATGGTGCGGCCAGAAAAAAGCCGGCGTTAGTTTTTCGGGTCGTTACCGACAAAACTCCAAATCTAGCCGTTAGGTTTCTCACTGAAATCATTTACAAACAGCTTGTGCAATTATGGCACAAATGGTTGTAAATGCTTCTCTGGGATCCCCTTTGTTCAGAAATAGCAGACATATATGGCTTTGGCGTTGCTTTTTGGTAATTAGAAGGCCCGCCAAATGCCGCTGCATTTCACACGTGTATTATGGCTAGCAGTGAAGGGGTTAATTATGTAGCTTGTAGGGAGCTTGCAGGGTTAATTTTAGCTTTAGTGTAGAGCTCAGCCTCCCACCTGAAACATGAGACCCCCTGATCCCTCCCAAACAGCTCTCTTCCCTCCCCCACCCCACAATTGTCCCCGCCATCTTAAGTACTGGCAGAAACTCTGCCAGTACTAAAATAAAAGCTATATTTGGGCTTTTTTGTGTTTTTTTTATAGCATATTTACATATGCTGCTGTATAGGATCCCCCCTTAGCCCCCAGCCTCACTGATCCCCCACCAAACAGCTCTCTAACCCTTCCCCTCTGCTTTAATGGGCGCCATCTTGGGTACTGGCAGCTGTCTGCCAGTACCCAGTTTAGTGAAAAAATTTGCCTTTTTTTAAAAAAAATGCCCTTTTCTGTAGTGTAGCTTCCCCCCCCCCAAGATCAACCCCCCACCCCTTCCAGATCTCTTAGCTGTTTATTTACAGCTTTCAAAACGTTAAATTTTTTTTACTTTTGAAAGTTTCGTTTTCTGTACTGTAGCGGTTCACTCCCACTCCCACCCCGTGCACGCGCCTGCAGCCCCCGTGCACGCGCGTGCTCCCATGCGCGCTCCCGCCCCCCTCCACTCCACTCGGCACACCGATGTCCGCCCACCCGCCTCCCAGACTTGCTCCCACCCACCAACGATACTGGCCACCGATGTCCGGTGCAGAGAGGGCCACAGAGTGGCTCTCTCTGCATTGGATGGCCAAGGAGGGTTATTGCAGGATGCCTCGATATCGAGGCATCACTGCAATAACCGGAAAGCAGCTGGAAGCGAGCAGGATCGCTTCCAGCTGCTTTCCAGACCAAGGACGTACGCCACACGTCCTCGGTCATTAACTGTATTTTTTTGAGGACGTGTGGCGTACGTCCTTGGTCGTTAAGGGGTTAAGGGTTTATTGGGTGGTTTTATTTTTAGCTTAGGGTTTGGGCACCTTAAAAGAGCTAAATGCCCTTTTAAGGGCAATGCCCATCCAAATGCCCTTTTCAGGGCAATGGTTAGCTTAGGTTAATTTAGATAGAATTTTATTTGGGGGGGGTTTGGTTGTGTGGGTGGTGGGTTTTACTGTTGTGGGCTTGTTTGTATTTTTCTTTACAGGTAAAAGAGCTGATTTCTTTGGGGCAATGTCCCGTAAAAAAGGCCCTTTTAAGGTATATTGGCAGTTTAGTGTAGGCTAGGGTTTTTTTTTTATTTGGGGGGGGCTTTTTTATTTTGATAGGGCTATTAGATTAGGAGTAATTCATTTTTAATTTTGACAATTTCATTTTTTATTTTGTGTAATTTAGTGTTTACTTTTTTTGTAATTTAGATAATTGTATTTGATTAATTTAATTTTTTTTATTTTATTGTAATGTTAGTTTTTAGTGTAAGGCAGGTTAGGTTTTATTTTACAGGTAACTTTGTATTTATTTTAACTAGGTAATTAGTAAATAGTTAATAACTATTTACTAACTAGTCTACCTAGTTAAAATAAATACAAACTTACCTGTGAAATAAAAATAAAATCTAAGCTAGCTACATTGTAACTATTAGTTATTTTGTAGCTAGCTTAGGTTTTATTCTACAGGTAAGTTTGTATTAAGTTTAAAATAGGTTAATTAGGTAATAATTGTTTTATTTAGATTTATCTGAATTATATTTAAGTTAGGGGGTGTTAGGGTTACATTAGGGTTAGGTTTAGGGGTTAATATTTTTTTAGTGATGTGGGAGGGTGGCGGTTTAGGGGTTAATAGGTTTATTATAGTGGCGACGATGTCGGGGAGTGGCGGAATAGGGGTTAATATATTTTTTAAGTGCCGGCGATGTCCGGAGCAGCAGATTAGGGGTTAATCATTTTATTTTAGTGTTTGCAATGCGGGAGGGCCTTGGTTTAGGGGTTAATAGGAAGTTTATGGGTGTTAGTGTACTTTGTAACAGTTTAGTTATGAGTTTTATGATACAGCTTTGTAACGTAAAACGTATAACTACTGACTTTAGATGGCACGAATCTTGTGGTTATAGAGTGTACCGCTCACTTTTTAGCCTCCCAGGCAAACTTGTAATACCGGTGCTATGGAAGTCCCATTGAAAAAGTGCGGTACTGACGTTGCGTGGCGGCCAAAAAGGTGTGCGGTACACCTATACCGACAAGACTCGTAATAGCGGCGTTTGGGAAAAAGCAGCGTTATGAAGCATAACGATGCTTTTTCACTCATAACACCAAACTCGTAATTTAGCTGATATAGCACAATGTAACTCTGTCAAAGTGGGTTTCAGTGCAGTGAAGTTCAGACATGGTTGGACTTGTCACACTAGACACTTAAAAGGATAGTCTAGTTTAAATTAAACTTTTATGATTCAGATAGGGCATGCAATTCTAAACAACTTTCCAATTCACTTTTATTATCAAATTTACTATGTTCTTTTGGTATTCTTTGTTGAAAGCTAAACCTAGGTAGGTTCATAAGCAAAGTTCTAAGCCCTTGAAAGCCACTTCTAATCTTAGTGCAGTTTGTCAGTTTTTCACGCTAGACAGTGGTAGTTCATGTGTACCATATAGATAACATTGTGCTCACTTCCTTGGAGTTATTTATGAGTCAGTACTGATTGGCTAAAATACAAGTCCGTGAAAAGGACTGCAGTAAGGGGGCAGTCTGCCGAGGCTTAGATACAAGGTAATCACAGAGGTAAAACATGTATTAATATAAGTGTTGGTTATGCAAAACTGGGGAATGGGTAATAAAGGGATTATCTATCTTTTTAAACAATAAAAAATTCAAGTAGACTGTCCCTTTAAGAACAGATAATCTTTAAGGATTTACTTGTACACCATCAAATTATGTCTGGCCAGTTTTCAATATTGCAATGACAAATTACTCGTTCTTGTGTAGAACTGCAAGTTATATAAATATTCTAAATATGAGGAATTACACAATATCTAATGGAACTGAACTCATTACGTCTCAAGAGACAAATTATAATATATGATATTGCGGATGAGCCAGAATAGCTGCAGCTCCAAAGTCATTAAGTCCCCTGCATACAACCTGACAAGTATAGGGCCTCATCAGTACAAAATATACACTCACCGGCCACTTTATTATGTAAAGTACACCTGTTACCTTGCTTGGTAACACAAATTGCTAATCAGCCAATCACATTGCAGCAACTTAATACATTTAGGCATCTAGACGTGGTGAAGAAGACTTGCTGAAGTTCAAACCGAGCATCAGGATGGGGAAAAAAAGGGATTTAAGTGACTTTGAACGTAGCATGGTTGTTGATGCCAGACGGGCTGGTATGAGTATTTCAAAAACTGCTGATCTACTGCAATTTTCACGGACAACCATCTCTAGGTTTTACATAGAATTGTCCAAAAAAGAGAAAATATCCAGTGAGCAGCAGTTGTGTAGATGAAAATCCCTTGTTGATGTCAGAGGAGAGTCGGCAGACTGTTTCGAGATGATAGAAAGGCAACAGTAACTCAAATAACCACTCGTTACAACAAAGTTATGCAGAATACCATCTCTGAATGCACAACACGTTGAACCTTGAAGCAGATGGGCTACAGCAGCAGAAGACCACACCGGGTGCCACTTTTGTCATCTAAGAACAGGAAACCGAGGCTACAATTCGCACAGGCTCACCAAAATTTGGACAAAAGAACATTAGAAAAATGTTGCCTGGTCTGATAAGTCTCGATTTCAGCTGCGACATTCAGATGGTAGGGTCAGAATTTGGCATAAACAACATAAAAGCATGTATACATCCTGCCTTGTATCAACGTTTCAGGCTGCTGGTGGTGGTGTAATGGTGTGGGGGATATTTTCTTGGTGCACTTTGGGCCCCTTAGTACCAATTGAGCATTGTTTAAATGCCACGGCCTACCTGAGTATTGTTGCTGACCATGTCAATCCCTTTATGACTACAGTGTACCCATCTTCCAGTAGGATAATGCACCATGTCACAAAGCTCAAATCATCTCAAACTGGTTTCTTGAACATGACAATGAGTTGACTGTACTCCAATGGCATCCACAGTCACCAGATCTCAATCCAGTAGAATACCTTTGGGATGTGGTGGAACGAGAGATTCGCATCATGGATGTGCAGCTGACAAATCTGTAGCAACTGCGTGATGCTATTAGGTCAATATGGACAAAAATGTCTGAGGAATGTTTTCAATACCTTGTTGAGTCTATGCCACAAATAATTAAGGCCATTCTGAAGGCAAAAGGTTGTTTAACCTGGTACTAGGAAAGTGTACCTAATAAAGTGGCCGGTGAGTGTATGTCTGATGTTATAAATGTCTCCAATATTCTATGTGCTGCATCACAGATGTGAGTGAAGTAGATATTATATCTTATAGGAAATTATGTATGTAGTGTCACTGTCCTACCACCCCAGCAAGCAAACCGACATGATGTCCTTTTACATTGCAAGGCATATTATATAGAAGTTGCTTGTGTAATAGGTTACTTTATATCTGCAAGTAGCTCCTGTTACTTACAAGCTTGTCAATTCCTATCTAGAGTTCAGCAGGTTCCTGACCTATTTCATATTTTGAAGTTATATGCAGCTTGCTTCAATTTACTACAAAGTTTATCCTTGACCACTGTCCATTGTGTTGCTGATCTGGTCAATTTGAGACCACATTGTGCATAAGGTTGTTCAACAACTGATTTTCTTATAGTCTGACACATACCAGGTCAAGAACCTGGTATGTTCCCGACTACAAGAGAACCAAATCCCACTTGGATTGCTGAAGTTGCTGATTCTTGCGTTCCTTAATACAACAATATCAAGTACGGTCCTGAATGATTCATTTGCTGATGGGGTTAAATTAATTCCAAGACCAGGACTTCAGTCCCTAGCTATTGCTTTGTTTTTAGTGGTTCTCAGACTTCTGTCCCTGCTGTAGACATAATTCATATTATCCACATAAAAGCTTACTACATTTACACTTGATTCCAGTCACCTATAAGCTCTGCCTATAAGAACTAACAGACAACCTGACACAAACAAACAGTATTCAGTATGAAGGGTTAACATACTGTCCCTTTAAAAGAGACCCCTTTTGAAAAAATCAAAATCTGCCTTTTAAAGGAACACAGTACAACATTCTCTAAAAGGTCCAACATCCTCATTCATTCTCATCCACCATCCTTATCCAACCTCATCAAATCCAATCCTCTATTCTTATCTAACCTCATCCACCATCCTCATACAACCTCATCCACCATCCTCATCCAACCTCATCCTCATCCAACCCCATCCACCAACATCATCCACCATCCTCATCCAACCTTATCCACTATCCTTATGCTACCTCATCCACCATCTTCATCTAACCCCATCCACCAATCTTATCGACTATCCTCATCCAACCTCAACCAACCTCATCCACCATCCTTATCCACCCTTATCCACCATCCTTATGCAACCTCATCCACCATCCTCATCAAACCCCATCCACCAACCTCATCAACCATCCTCAGCCAACCTCATCCACCATTCTTATCCAAACTCATCCATCCTCATCCACCATCCTTATCCATTCTCATTCTCCATTCTTATTAAAACTCATCCACCATCCTCATCCAACCTCATCCACAATCCTCATCCACCATCCTTATCCAACCGTATCCACCATACTTATCCAACCTCATCCACCATCCTCATACAACCTCATCCACCATCCTCATAAAACCTTATCCACCATCCTCATCCAACCTCATCCACCATCCTAATCCAACCCCATCCATCAACATCATCCACCATCCTCATCCAACCTCAACCACCATTCTTATCCAACCTTATCCACCATCCATATCCAACGTTATCTACCATCCTTATGCAACCTCATCCACCATCTTCATCTAACCCCATCCACCAACCTTATCCACCACCCTCATCCAACATCCTCATCCAATCTCTTCCACCATCCTTATCCAACCTTATCCACCATCCTTATGCAACCTCATCCATCATCCTCATCCAACCCCATCCACTAACCTCATCCACCATCCGCATCCAACCTCATCCACCACCCTTATACAACCTCATCCACCATTCTTATCCAACCTCATCCATCCTCATCCACCATCCTTATCCATTCTCATCCACCATTCTTATTTAAACTCATCCACCATCCTCATCAAACCTCATCCACCATCCTCATCCAACAACATCCACCATCCTCATCCACCATCCGTATCCAACCTTAACCACCATCCTTATCCAACCTCATCTACAATCCTTATACAACCTTATCCACCATCCTTATCCATCATTCTTATCCAACCTCATCCAGCAGAACTAACAGAGTCCACCTAGACTAGCACTTTGATTTTATGCTATAGTGTCTGTGTCAAAATATTATTTTACCTAAGTGCTAACAGTCCCAAACCTAACATGACATGAAATCGATATTAAATTCATGATTCAGATAGAAGCAATAAGTTTAAAATACCTTCCACTTTACTTCGGTTCTCAAATTCCCTTATTTCTCTTGGTATCCTTTATTGAAACTTATCTCCTTTAAATTAAAAAATAAAATTAAAAGTGCTGCAGTACGGCTTTTAACGCTAAAAAATGGCAATTCCAGCATAATGGCCAGGAACGAATATTACGAGTTGGGGCGGTATAGCTATACCACAAGTATTTTAGCCTGTAACGCAACGTCCATTCAGCACTCAAAAAAAATTATCGGCTAGATTTAGAGTTTTGTCGGTAAAGACCCGCATAGCTAACGCGACTTTTTTCCCAGTGCACTTTTAAGACAATGCTGGTATTGAGAGTTGTCTGAGGGGCTGCGTTAGCCTCAGAAAAGGGTGCGTTGAGCCAAATTTAGCTCCACTTCAACCCTCAATACCAGCGTTGCTTATGGTAGCGGTAAGCTGGAAAAACGTGCTCGTGCACGATATCCCCATAGGAAACAATGGGGCAGTTTGGGCTGAAAAAAAACCTAACACCTGCAAAAAAGCAGCGTTCAGCTCCTAACGCAGCCCCATTGTTTCCTATGGGGAAACACTCTCTAAGTCTGCACCTAACACCCTAACATGAACCCCAAGTCTAAACACCCCTAACCTTACACTTATTAACCCCTAATCTGCCGCCCCCGCTATCGCTGACACCTATTGTATATTATTAACCCTTAATCTGCCACTCCGTTCACCGCCGCAACCTACATTATCCCTATTAACCCCTAATCTGCCCCCCCAATGTCGCCGCCACCTTACCTACACTTATTAACCCCTAATCTGCCGACCGGACCTCGCCGCCACTATAATAAATGTATTAACCCCTAAACCGCCACACTCCCACCTCGCAAACACTACAATAATTAGTATTAACCCCTAATCTGCCCTCGCTAACATCGCCGCCACCTACCTACAATTATTAATCCCTAATCTCCCGCCTGCAACGTCGCCACTACTATAATAAAATTATTAACCCCTAAACCTAACACCCCCCTAACATAAATATAATTTAAATTAAACGAAATAATATTCCTAAAATTAACTAAAATAATCCTATTTAAAATGAAATACCTAGAAAATAAACCCTAATATAGCTACAATATAATTAATAATTACATTGTAGCTATTTTAGGATTTATATTTATTTTACAGGCAACTTTGTATTTATTTTAACTAGGTACGATAGCTATTAAATAGATAATAACTATTTAATAGCTACCTAGTTAAAATAAGAACAAAATTACTTGTAAAATAAATCCTAACCTAAGTTACAAATACACCTAACACTACACTATCATTAAATTAATTAAATAAATTACCTACAATTAGATAACTTAAAATACAATAAAATAAACTATTCTATAATACAAAAAAAACAAACACTAAATTACAAAAAATAAAAAAGAATTACAAGATGTTTAAACTAATTACACCTAATCTAAGCCCCCTAATAAAATAAAAAATCCCCCCAAAATAATAAAATGCCCTACCCTATTCTAAACTACCAAAATAATCAGCTCTTTTACCAGCCCTTAAAAGGGCTTTTTTGCGGGGCATTGCCCCAAAGCAATCAGCTCTTTTACCTGAAAATAAAAATACAATACCCCCCCCAACATTAAAACCCACCACCCACATACCCCTACTCTAACCCACCCAAACCCCCTTAAATAAACCTAACACTAACCCCCTGAAGATCATCCTACCTTGAGTCGTCTTCACCCAGCCAAGCCGAATTCTTCATCCAAGGTGGGCAGAGGAGGTCCTTCATCCGGTAGAAGTCTTCATCCAAGCGGGGCAAGAAGAGGTCCTCCATCTGGTAGAAGTCTTCATCCAGGCGGCATCTTCAATCTTCATCCATCCGGAGAGGAGTGGAGCCATCTTCAAAAGAGCCGACGCAGAGCCATCCTCTTCAACCGACGACTTCCCGACAAATGAAGGTTCCTTTAAGGGACGTCATCCAAGATGGCGTCCCTTCAATTCCGATTGGCTGATAGGATTCTATCAGCCAATCGGAATTAAGGTAGAAAAAATCGGAATGGCTGATGCAATCAGCCAATCAGATTGAAGTTCAATCCAATTGGCTGATCCAATCAGCCAATCGTATTGAGCTTGCATTCTATTGGCTGTTCCGATTGGCCAATAGAATGCGAGCTCAATACGATTGGCTGATTGGATCAGCCAATTGGATTGAACTTCAATCTGATTGGCTGATTGCATCAGCCAATCAGATTTTTTCTACCTTAATTCCGATTGGCTGATAGAATCCTATCAGCCAATCGGAATTGAAGGGGGATAGTAGGGGGGATTGTAAAGTGGAAGGTATTTTAAACTTATTGCTTCTATCTAGGGTAGGGGGGATTTTTTATTTTATTAGGGGGCTTAGATTAGGTGTAATTAGTTTAAACATCTTGTAATTCTTTTTATTTTTTGTAATTTAGTGTTTGTTTTTTTTTGTATTATAGAATAGTTTATTTTATTGTATTTTAAGTTAGCTAATTGTAGGTAATTTATTTAATTAATTTAATGATAGTGTAGTGTTAGGTGTATTTGTAACTTAGGTTAGGATTTTTTTTACAGGTAATTTTGTACTTATTTTAACTAGGTAGCTATTACATAGTTATTAACTATTTAATAGCTATTGTACCTAGTTAAAATAAATACAAAGTTGCCTGTAAAATAAATATAAATCCTAAAACAGCTACAATGTAATTATTAATTATATTGCAGCTATATTAGGGTTTATTTTCTAGGTAAGTATTTCGTTTTAAATAGGATTATTTTAGTTAAATTTAGGAATATTATTTAGTTTAATTTAAATTATATTTATGTTAGGGGGTGTTAGGGTTAGGGTTAGAGTTAGGTTTAAGGGTTAATAATTTTATTATAGTAGCGGCGACGGTACGGGCGTGAGATTAGGGGTTAATAATTGTAGGTAGGTGGCGGCGATGCTAGGGAGGGCAGATTAGGGGTTAATACTGTTTATTGTAGTGTTTGCGAGGCAGGAGTGCGGCGGTTTAGGGGTTAATACATTTATTATAGTGGCGGCAAGGTCCGGTCAGCAGATTAGGGGTTAATAATTGTAGTTAGGTAGTGGCTACATTGGGGGGGCAGATTAGCTACATTGGGGGGGCAGATTAGGGGTTAATAAATATAATATAGGGGTCGGCTATGTTAGGGGCAGCAGATTAGGGGTTCATAGCTATAATGTAGGTGGCAGCGGTGTCCGGTCGGCAGATTAGGGGTTAAAAATTTTTAGTAGAGTGGCGGCGATGTGGGGGGGGCCTCGGTTTAGGGGTACATAGGTAGTTTATGGGTGTTAGTGTACTTTGTAGCACAGTAGTTAAGAGCTTTATATTCACGCGTTAGCCCATAAAGCTCTTAACTCCTGACTTTTTTTGTCGGTAGGAGTCTTGTCGATAGAGGGTCTACCGCTCACTTCTTCCAAGACTCCAAATACCAGCGTTAGGCAGATCCCATAGAAAAGATAGGATACGCAATTGGCGTAAGGGGATCTGCGGTATGGAAAAGTTGCGGCTGCAAAGTGAACGTTAGACCCTTTAATGACTGACTCCAAATACCAGGGGGCGGCCAAAAGCAGCGTTAGGACCCCTTAACGCTGTTCTTGACGGCTAACTCAGAACTCTAAATCTAGCTGTATGTTTTTGTGTGGGATTTCCATAGCGCTGGTATTACAGGTTGTGCGTTCCGGCTAAAATGCTTGTGTTGCAGCCTATACCGACACGATCCATACCGCCATCTGAGAGCAGTAGTTATGGATTTTGTGAAACAACATTTTTTCACAGAACTCATAACTAAACTGTTACAAAGTTCACTAACACCCATAAACTACCTATTAACCCTTAAAACACCACCCTCCCACATCGCAAACACTATATTAAACCTATTAACCTCTAATCTGCCACCCACCCACATTGCGACTATTAAATAAAACTATTAACCCCTAATCTACCACCCACCCACATCACCAACACTATTTAAATATATTAACCCCTAAACTGCCGGCCCCCACATCGCCGCCACTGCATAAAACTTTTAACCCCTAAACCGCCGCCCCCCTACATCACCAATGCTATAATAAAGTAATAACCCCTAAACCTTCAGCCCGTCACATAGTAACTACTAGACTAAACCTATTAACCCCTAGACAGCCACCCCCCCTCATCACAAAACGCTAAATTAAACTATTAACCCCTAAACCTAACACCCCCTAACTTTAAATTAAAATTTCAATATAACTATCTTTAAAAAAATAAAAACTTACCTTTGAAATAAAAATAAACCTAACATTATAAATTAACCTAACACAACTATTTTAATAAAATAAAAAGATACTACCAATTAAAAAAATCGAAATTACAAATTTACAAAAACCTAAAACTACGAAAAAAATAAAAAAATCTAAAATTACAAAAAAAATAATAAACACTAAATTAAGAAAAATAAAAAAACACTAAGCTTACAAAAATAATAAACAAAATTATCAAAAATAAAAACAATTACACCTAATCTAATAGCCCTATAAAATAAAAAAAGCCCCCCAAAATAAAAACACCCCAACCTACAATAAACTACCAATAGCCCTTAAAATGGCCTTTTGTAGGGCATTGCCCTAAGTTAAACAGCTATTTTACCTGTAAAAAAATACAAAGTCCCCCAACAGTAAAACCCACCACCCAACCAACCCCCCAAAATAAAAACCTAGATCTAAAAAATCCTAAACTACCCATTGCCCCTAAAGGGGCATTTGTATGGGCATTGCCCTTAAAAGGGCATTCAGCTCTTCTCCAAGTGCCCATCCCTGATCGAAACCCCCCCCCCCACCAAAACCTTTAAGAAAAACCTAACACTAACCCCAGAATATCTACTCACGGGTTCCTGAAGTCCGGATATCCATCTTCATCCAGGCGGCGAGAATTTTCATCCAGACGGCGAAAAGGGTGCGTTGAGCCTAATTTAGCTCCACTTCAACCCTCAATACCAGCGTTGCTTAAGGTAGCGATAAGCTGGAAAAACGTGCTCGTGCACGATATCCCCATAGGAAACAATGGGGCAGTTTGGGCTGAAAAAAAAACCTAACACCTGCAAAAAAGCAGCATTCAGCTCCTAACGCAGCCCCATTGTTTCCTATGGGGAAACACTCTCTAAGTCTGCACCTAACACCCTAACATGAACCCCAAATCTAAACACCCCTAACCTTACACTTATTAACCCCTAATCTGACGCCCCCCGCTATCGCTGACACCTGCTATATATTATTAACCCTTAATCTGCCACTCCGTTCACCGCCGCAACCTACATTATCCCTATTAACCCCTAATCTGCCCCCCCAATGTCGCCGCCACCTTACCTACACTTATTAACCCCTAATCTGCCGACCGGACCTCGCCGCCACTATAATAAATGTATTAACCCCTAAACCGCCACACTCCCACCTCGCAAACACTACAATAATTAGTATTAACCCCTAATCTGCCCTCGCTAACATCGCCGCCACCTACCTACAATTATTAATCCCTAATCTCCCGCCTGCAACGTCGCCACTACTATAATAAAATTATTAACCCCTAAACCTAACACCCCCCCTAACATAAATATAATTTAAATTAAACGAAATAATATTCCTAAAATTAACTAAAATAATCCTATTTAAAATGAAATACCTAGAAAATAAACCCTAATATAGCTACAATATAATTAATAATTACATTGTAGCTATTTTAGGATTTATATTTATTTTACAGGCAACTTTGTATTTATTTTAACTAGGTACGATAGCTATTAAATAGATAATAACTATTTAATAGCTACCTAGTTAAAATAAGAACAAAATTACTTGTAAAATAAATCCTAACCTAAGTTACAAATACACCTAACACTACACTATCATTAAATTAATTAAATAAATTACCTACAATTAGATAACTTAAAATACAATAAAATAAACTATTCTATAATACAAAAAAAACAAACACTAAATTACAAAAAATAAAAAAGAATTACAAGATGTTTAAACTAATTACACCTAATCTAAGCCCCCTAATAAAATAAAAAATCCCCCCAAAATAATAAAATGCCCTACCCTATTCTAAACTACCAAAATAATCAGCTCTTTTACCAGCCCTTAAAAGGGCTTTTTTGCGGGGCATTGCCCCAAAGCAATCAGCTCTTTTACCTGAAAATAAAAATACAATACCCCCCCCAACATTAAAACCCACCACCCACATACCCCTACTCTAACCCACCCAAACCCCCCTTAAAAAAAACTATCGCTAACCCCCTGAAGATCATCCTACCTTGAGTCGTTTTCACCCAGCCGAGCCGAATTCTTCATCCAAGGTGGGCAGAGGAGGTCCTTCATCCGGTAGAAGTCTTCATCCAAGCGGGGCAAGAAGAGGTCCTCCATCTGGTAGAAGTCTTCATCCAGGCGGCGTCTTCAATCTTCATCCATCCGGAGAGGAGTGGAGCCATCTTCAAAAGAGCCGACGTGCAGCCATCCTCTTCAACCGACGACTTCCCGACGAATGAAGGTTCCTTTAAGGGACGTCATCCAAGATGGCGTCCCTTCAATTCCGATTGGCTGATAGGATTCTATCAGACAATCGGAATTAAGGTAGAAAAAATCTGATGCAATCAGCCAATCAGATTGAAGTTCAATCCAATTGGCTGATCCAATCAGCCAATCGTATTGAGCTTGCATTCTATTGGCTGTTCCGATTGCATCAGCCAATCAGATTTTTTCTACCTTAATTCCGATTGGCTGATAGAATCCTATCAGCCAATCGGAATTGAAGGGGGATAGTAGGGGGGATTGTAAAGTGGAAGGTATTTTAAACTTATTGCTTCTATCTAGGGTAGGGGGGATTTTTTATTTTATTAGGGGCTTAGATTAGGTGTAATTAGTTTAAACATCTTGTAATTCTTTTTATTTTTTGTAATTTAGTGTTTGTTTGTTTTTGTATTATAGAATAGTTTATTTTATTGTATTTTAAGTTAGCTAATTGTAGGTAATTTATTTAATTAATTTAATGATAGTGTAGTGTTAGGTGTATTTGTAACTTAGGTTAGGATTTTTTTACAGGTAATTTTGTACTTATTTTAACTAGGTAGCTATTAAATAGTTATTAACTATTTAATAGCTATTGTACCTAGTTAAAATAAATACAAAGTTGCCTGTAAAATAAATATAAATCCTAAAACAGCTACAATGTAATTATTAATTATATTGCAGCTATATTAGGGTTTATTTTCTAGGTAAGTATTTCGTTTTAAATAGGATTATTTTAGTTAAATTTAGGAATATTATTTCGTTTAATTTAAATTATATTTATGTTAGGGGGGTGTTAGGGTTAGGGTTAGAGTTAGGTTTAGGGGTTAATAATTTTATTATAGTAGCGGCGACGGTACGGGCGTGAGATTAGGGGTTAATAATTGTAGGTAGGTGGCGGCGATGATAGGGAGGGCAGATTAGGGGTTAATACTGTTTATTCTAGTGTTTGCGAGGCAGGAGTGCGGCGGTTTAGGGGTTAATACATTTATTATAGTGGCGGCAAGGTCCGGTCAGCAGATTAGGGGTTAATAATTGTAGTTAGGTAGCGGCGACATTGGGGGGGCAGATTAGGGGTTAAAAATATAATATAGGGGTCAGCTATGTTAGGGGCAGCAGATTAGGGGTTCATAGCTATAATGTAGGTGGCAGCGGTGTCCGGTCGGCAGATTAGGGGTTAAAATTTTTTATTAGAGTGGCGGCGATGTGGGGGGGGCCTCAGTTTAGGGGTACATAGGTAGTTTATGGGTGTTAGTGTACTTTGTAGCACAGTAGTTAAGAGCTTTATATTCACGCGTTAGCCCATAAAGCTCTTAACTCCTGACTTTTTTTGTCGGTAGGAGTCTTGTCGATAGAGGGTCTACCGCTCACTTCTTCCAAGACTCCAAATACCAGCGTTAGGCAGTTCCCATAGAAAAGATAGGATACGCAATTGGCGTAAGGGGATCTGCGGTAGCCTGGAGTCGCGGTGAGGAAGTGAGCATTACACCCTTTCCTGTCTGACTCTAAATACCAGGGGGCGGCCAAAAGCAGAGTTAGGACCCCTTAACGCTGTTCTTGACGGCTAACGCAGAACTCTAAATCTAGCTGTATGTTTTTGTGTGGGATTTCCATAGCACTGGTATTACAGGTTGTGCGTTCCGGCTAAAATGCTTGTGTTGCAGCCTATACCGACACGATCCATACCGCCATCTGAGAGCAGTAGTTATGGATTTTGTGAAACAAAAATTTTTCACAGAACTCATAACTAAACTGTTACAAAGTTCACTAACACCCATAAACTACCTATTAACCCTTAAAACACCACCCTCCCACATCGCAAACACTATATTAAACCTATTAACCTCTAATCTGCCACCCACCCACATTGCGACTATTAAATAAAACTATTAACCCCTAATCTACCACCCACCCACATCACCAACACTATTTAAATATATTAACCCCTAAACCTCCGGCCCCCACATCGCCGCCACTGCATAAAACTTTTAACCCCTAAACCGCCGCCACCCCTACATCACCAATGCTATAATAAAGTAATAACCCCTAAACCTTCAGCCCGTCACATAGTAACTACTAGACTAAACCTATTAACCCCTAGACAGCCACCCCCCCTCATCACAAAACGCTAAATTAAACTATTAACCCCTAAACCTAACACCCCCTAACTTTAAATTAAAATTTCAATATAACTATCTTTAAAAAAATAAAAACTTACCTTTGAAATAAAAATAAACCTAACATTATAAATTAACCTAACACAACTATTTTAATAAAATAAAAAGATACTACCAATTAAAAAAATCGAAATTACAAATTTACAAAAACCTAAAACTACGAAAAAAATAAAAAAATCTAAAATTACAAAAAAAATAATAAACACTAAATTAAGAAAAATAAAAAAACACTAAGCTTACAAAAATAATAAACAAAATTATCAAAAATAAAAACAATTACACCTAATCTAATAGCCCTATAAAATAAAAAAAGCCCCCCAAAATAAAAACACCCCAACCTACAATAAACTACCAATAGCCCTTAAAAGGGCCTTTTGTAGGGCATTGCCCTAAGTTAAACAGCTATTTTACCTGTAAAAAAATACAAAGTCCCCCAACAGTAAAACCCACCACCCAACCAACCCCCCAAAATAAAAACCTAGATCTAAAAAATCCTAAACTACCCATTGCCCCTAAAGGGGCATTTGTATGGGCATTGCCCTTAAAAGGGCATTCAGCTCTTCTCCAAGTGCCCATCCCTGATCGAAACCCCCCCCCACCAGAACCTTTAAGAAAAACCTAACACTAACCCCAGAATATCTACTCACGGGTTCCTGAAGTCCGGATATCCATCTTCATCCAGGCGGCGAGAATTTTCATCCAGACGGCGAAAAGGGTGCGTTGAGCCTAATTTAGCTCCACTTCAACCCTCAATACCAGCGTTGCTTAAGGTAGCGATAAGCTGGAAAAACGTGCTCGTGCACGATATCCCCATAGGAAACAATGGGGCAGTTTGGGCTGAAAAAAAACCTAACACCTGCAAAAAAGCAGCATTCAGCTCCTAACGCAGCCCCATTGTTTCCTATGGGGAAACACTCTCTAAGTCTGCACCTAACACCCTAACATGAACCCCAAATCTAAACACCCCTAACCTTACACTTATTAACCCCTAATCTGACGCCCCCGCTATCGCTGACACCTGCTATATATTATTAACCCTTAATCTGCCACTCCGTTCACCGCCGCAACCTACATTATCCCTATTAACCCCTAATCTGCCCCCCCAATGTCGCCGCCACCTTACCTACACTTATTAACCCCTAATCTGCCGACCGGACCTCGCCGCCACTATAATAAATGTATTAACCCCTAAACCGCCACACTCCCACCTCGCAAACACTACAATAATTAGTATTAACCCCTAATCTGCCCTCGCTAACATCGCCGCCACCTACCTACAATTATTAATCCCTAATCTCCCGCCTGCAACGTCGCCACTACTATAATAAAATTATTAACCCCTAAACCTAACACCCCCCCTAACATAAATATAATTTAAATTAAACAAAATAATATTCCTAAAATTAACTAAAATAATCCTATTTAAAATGAAATACCTAGAAAATAAACCCTAATATAGCTACAATATAATTAATAATTACATTGTAGCTATTTTAGGATTTATATTTATTTTACAGGCAACTTTGTATTTATTTTAACTAGGTACGATAGCTATTAAATAGATAATAACTATTTAATAGCTACCTAGTTAAAATAAGAACAAAATTACTTGTAAAATAAATCCTAACCTAAGTTACAAATACACCTAACACTACACTATCATTAAATTAATTAAATAAATTACCTACAATTAGATAACTTAAAATACAATAAAATAAACTATTCTATAATACAAAAAAAACAAACACTAAATTACAAAAAATAAAAAAGAATTACAAGATGTTTAAACTAATTACACCTAATCTAAGCCCCCTAATAAAATAAAAAATCCCCCCAAAATAATAAAATGCCCTACCCTATTCTAAACTACCAAAATAATCAGCTCTTTTACCAGCCCTTAAAAGGGCTTTTTTGCGGGGCATTGCCCCAAAGCAATCAGCTCTTTTACCTGAAAATAAAAATACAATACCCCCCCCAACATTAAAACCCACCACCCACATACCCCTACTCTAACCCACCCAAACCCCCCTTAAAAAAAACTATCGCTAACCCCCTGAAGATCATCCTACCTTGAGTCGTTTTCACCCAGCCGAGCCGAATTCTTCATCCAAGGTGGGCAGAGGAGGTCCTTCATCCGGTAGAAGTCTTCATCCAAGCGGGGCAAGAAGAGGTCCTCCATCTGGTAGAAGTCTTCATCCAGGCGGCGTCTTCAATCTTCATCCATCCGGAGAGGAGTGGAGCCATCTTCAAAAGAGCCGACGTGCAGCCATCCTCTTCAACCGACGACTTCCCGACGAATGAAGGTTCCTTTAAGGGACGTCATCCAAGATGGCGTCCCTTCAATTCCGATTGGCTGATAGGATTCTATCAGACAATCGGAATTAAGGTAGAAAAAATCTGATGCAATCAGCCAATCAGATTGAAGTTCAATCCAATTGGCTGATCCAATCAGCCAATCGTATTGAGCTTGCATTCTATTGGCTGTTCCGATTGCATCAGCCAATCAGATTTTTTCTACCTTAATTCCGATTGGCTGATAGAATCCTATCAGCCAATCGGAATTGAAGGGGGATAGTAGGGGGGATAGTAAAGTGGAAGGTATTTTAAACTTATTGCTTCTATCTAGGGTAGGGGGGATTTTTTATTTTATTAGGGGCTTAGATTAGGTGTAATTAGTTTAAACATCTTGTAATTCTTTTTATTTTTTGTAATTTAGTGTTTGTTTGTTTTTGTATTATAGAATAGTTTATTTTATTGTATTTTAAGTTAGCTAATTGTAGGTAATTTATTTAATTAATTTAATGATAGTGTAGTGTTAGGTGTATTTGTAACTTAGGTTAGGATTTTTTTACAGGTAATTTTGTACTTATTTTAACTAGGTAGCTATTAAATAGTTATTAACTATTTAATAGCTATTGTACCTAGTTAAAATAAATACAAAGTTGCCTGTAAAATAAATATAAATCCTAAAACAGCTACAATGTAATTATTAATTATATTGCAGCTATATTAGGGTTTATTTTCTAGGTAAGTATTTCGTTTTAAATAGGATTATTTTAGTTAAATTTAGGAATATTATTTCGTTTAATTTAAATTATATTTATGTTAGGGGGGTGTTAGGGTTAGGGTTAGAGTTAGGTTTAGGGGTTAATAATTTTATTATAGTAGCGGCGACGGTACGGGCGTGAGATTAGGGGTTAATAATTGTAGGTAGGTGGCGGCGATGATAGGGAGGGCAGATTAGGGGTTAATACTGTTTATTCTAGTGTTTGCGAGGCAGGAGTGCGGCGGTTTAGGGGTTAATACATTTATTATAGTGGCGGCAAGGTCCGGTCAGCAGATTAGGGGTTAATAATTGTAGTTAGGTAGCGGCGACATTGGGGGGGCAGATTAGGGGTTAAAAATATAATATAGGGGTCGGCTATGTTAGGGGCAGCAGATTAGGGGTTCATAGCTATAATGTAGGTGGCAGCGGTGTCCGGTCGGCAGATTAGGGGTTAAAAATTTTTATTAGAGTGGCGGCGATGTGGGGGGGCCTCAGTTTAGGGGTACATAGGTAGTTTATGGGTGTTAGTGTACTTTGTAGCACAGTAGTTAAGAGCTTTATTTTCACGCGTTAGCCCATAAAGCTCTTAACTCCTGACTTTTTTTGTCGGTAGGAGTCTTGTCGATAGAGGGTCTACCGCTCACTTCTTCCAAGACTCCAAATACCAGCGTTAGGCAGTTCCCATAGAAAAGATAGGATACGCAATTGGCGTAAGGGGATCTGCGGTAGCCTGGAGTCTCGGTGAGGAAGTGAGCATTACACCCTTTCCTGTCTGACTCTAAATACCAGGGGGCGGCCAAAAGCAGAGTTAGGACCCCTTAACGCTGTTCTTGACGGCTAACGCAGAACTCTAAATCTAGCTGTATGTTTTTGTGTGGGATTTCCATAGCACTGGTATTACAGGTTGTGCGTTCCGGCTAAAATGCTTGTGTTGCAGCCTATACCGACACGATCCATACCGCCATCTGAGAGCAGTAGTTATGGATTTTGTGAAACAAAAATTTTTCACAGAACTCATAACTAAACTGTTACAAAGTTCACTAACACCCATAAACTACCTATTAACCCTTAAAACACCACCCTCCCACATCGCAAACACTATATTAAACCTATTAACCTCTAATCTGCCACCCACCCACATTGCGACTATTAAATAAAACTATTAACCCCTAATCTACCACCCACCCACATCACCAACACTATTTAAATATATTAACCCCTAAACCTCCGGCCCCCACATCGCCGCCACTGCATAAAACTTTTAACCCCTAAACCGCCGCCACCCCTACATCACCAATGCTATAATAAAGTAATAACCCCTAAACCTTCAGCCCGTCACATAGTAACTACTAGACTAAACCTATTAACCCCTAGACAGCCACCCCCCCTCATCGCAAAACACTAAATTAACCCCTAAACCTAACACCCCCTAACTTTAAATTAAAATTTCAATATAACTATCTTTAATAAAATAAAATCTTACCTTTGAAATAAAAATAAACCTAACATTATAAATTAACCTAACACAACTATTTTAATAAAATAAAAAGATACTACCAATTAAAAAATCGAAATTACAAATTTACAAAAACCTAAAACTACGAAAAAAATAAAAAAATCTAAAATTACAAAAAAATAATAAACACTAAATTAAGAAAAATAAAAAAACACTACGCTTACAAAAATAATAAACAAAATTATCAAAAATAAAAACAATTACACCTAATCTAATAGCCCTATAAAATAAAAAAAGCCCCCCAAAATAAAAACACCCCCAACCTACAATAAACTACCAATAGCCCTTAAAAGGGCCTTTTGTAGGGCATTGCCCTAAGTTAAACAGCTATTTTACCTGTAAAAAAATACAAAGTCCCCCAACAGTAAAACCCACCACCCAACCAACCCCCCAAAATAAAAACCTAGATCTAAAAAATCCTAAACTACCCATTGCCCCTAAAGGGGCATTTGTATGGGCATTGCCCTTAAAAGGGCATTCAGCTCTTCTCCAAGTGCCCATCCCTGATCGAAACCCCCCCACACCAAAACCTTTAAGAAAAATCTAACACTTACCCCAGAATATCTACTCACGGGTTCCTGAAGTCCGGATATCCATCTTCATCCAGGCGGCGAGAAGTTTTCATCCAGACGGCGACACCTTCATCCATCTCGGGGATGTCTTCTATCTTTATCCCGGCGGCGCAAAGCAGGGCTATCCTGGAAGCCAAAGACATCCTGCGCAGAGCATCCTCTTCATACGGTCACCGCCGTACACTGAAGTTGAATGCAAGGTAGCCGTTTCAAAATGGCGTACCTTGCATTCCTATTGGCTGATTTGATTCTTCAAATTCAAATCAACCAATAGGATGAGAGCTTTTGAAATCCTATTGGCTGTTGGGTGACAAGTTTTTGAATAGGGCCTATCCTAAAGCGATTATAGAAAAGGAAATTGTGAGATTACTATTGTTATATACCTAATAACATGCACGTGTTCTAAAATTTATATTGGGGAGACCACAAGGAGGGCTAGTGACAGTATTAGGGAAGATAAGTCGAACATCAGGTATGGGGACGAAGATGCCCCTGTATCATTCCATTTTATGGAAGCCAAACACTCTATTAGCCAATTTAGGTGGCAGATAATTGGCCAGATCAAGATGCCCAGGAGGGGGGTTAACACGGAATTACTATTAAAAAGGAGGAAGTTATATTGGATTTTGACAATGAATGCCCTTAAACAATATGGCATGAACAAGGAGTATGACATATCTGTGTATATTTGAGTATCTGTATATATACTACTAGTCCTAAAGCCCGTTCACACGGGCCATTTTTTGCAGTACAGTGGTCCCACCCCTTGCTCTCTCCCTCCCCCTCTCTTTTGCTCTCTCTCTCTCACCCCTCTCTTTTGCTCTCTCTCTCCCCCCTCTCTTTTGCTCTCTCTACCCCTCTCTTTTGAGCTCTCTCTCCCCCCTTTCTTTTCAGCTCTCACTCTCCCCCTCTCTTGTGCGCTTTCTCTCTCCCCCTCTCTTTTGCACTCTCTCTCTCTCCCCCTCTCTTTTGTGCTCTCTCTCCCCCCCTTCTCTTTTGCGCTCTCTCTCTCCCCCTCTCTTTTGCGCTCTCTCCCCCTCTCTTTTGCGCTCTCTCTTTCCTCCATCTCTTTTGCACTCTCTCTCCCCCATCTCTTTTGCACTCTCTCCCCCCTCTCTCTCTCCCCTCTCTTTTGCGCGCTCTCTCTCCCCCTCTCTTTTGCGCTCTCTCATCTCTCCCCTCTCTTTTCCGCTCTCTCCCCCCCCTCTATTTTGCGCTTTCTCTCCCCCGATTTTTTTGTGCTCTCTCTCCCCCCCTCTCTTTTGCATTCTCTCTCCCCCCTCTCTTTTGCACTCTCTATCTCCCCCCTTTTTGCACTCTCTCTCCCCCCTCTTTTGCTCTCTCTCCCCCCCCCCCCTCTCTTTTGCGCTCTCTCTCTCCCCCTCTCTTTTGCGCTTTCTCTCCCCCTCTCTTTTGCGCTCTCTCTCTCCTCCATCTCTTTTGCGCTCTCTCTCCCCCATCTCTTTTGCGCTCTCTCCCCCCTCTCTCTCTTTCCCCTCTCTTTTGTGCTCTCTCTCTCCCCTCTCTTTTGCGCTCTCTTGCTCCTCCTCTCTTTTGCACTCTCTCTCCCCCTCTCTTTTGTGCTCTCTCTCCCCCCTCTCTTTTGCGCTTTCTCTCCCCCTCTCTTTTGCGCTCTCTCTCCCCCCTCTCTTTTGCACTCTTCCCCCCTCTCTTTTGCGCTCTCTCTCTCCCCTCTATTTTGTGCTCTCTCTCTCCCCCTCTCTTTTGTGCTCTTTCTCCCCCCCTTCTCTTTTGAGCTCTCGCTCTGACCCTCTCTTTTGCGCTCTCTCTCCCCCTCTCTTTTGTGCTCTCTCTCTCCCTCTCTCTTTTGTGCTCTCTCTCCTCCCTTCTATTTTGCGCTCTCTCTCCCCCTCTCTTTTGCGCTCTCTCCCCCTCTCTTTTGCGCTCTCTCTCCTCCATCTATTTTGTGCTCTCTCTCCCCCATCTCTTTTGCGCTCTCTCCCCCTCTCTCTCTCCCCTCTCTTTTGCGCTCTCTCTCTTCCCCTCTCTTTTGCGCTCTCTCGTCCCTCCCCTCTCTTTTGCGCTCTCTCTCCCCCGATTTTTTTGCGCTCTCTCTCCCCCTCTCTTTTGCGCTCTCCCCCTCTCTTTTGCGCTCTCTCTCCCCCTCTTTTTTGCGCTCTTTCCCCCTTCTCTTTTGCGCTCTCTCCCCCCTCTTTTGCACTCTCTCTCCCCCTCTTCTGCTCTCTCCCGCCTCCCCTCTCTTTTGCCCTCTCTCTCTCCCCCCTCTCTTTTGCGCTCTCTCTCTCCCTCTCTTTTGCGCTCTCTCTCTCCTCCATCTCTTTTGCGCTCTCTCTCCCCCATCTCTTTTGCGCTCTCTCCCCCTCTCTCTCCCCTCTCTTTTGCGCTCTCTCTCTCCCCTCTCTTTTGCGCTCTCTCACTCCCCCTCTCTTTTGCGCTCTCTCTCTCTCCCCTCTCTCTCTCCCCCCTCTCTTTCATGCTCTCTCTCCCCCCTCTCTTTTGCGCTTTCTCTCCCCCATCTCTTTTGCGCTCTCTCTCCCACCATCTCTTTTGCTCTCTCTCTCTCCCCTCTTTTGCGCTCTCCCCCCCCCCTCTTTTGCACTCTCTCTCTCTCCCCTCTTTTGCGCTCTCTCTCCCCCCTTTTTTGCACTCTCTCCCCCCTTCTCTTTTGTGCTCTCTCTCTCCCCCCTCTCTTTTGCGCTCTCTCCCCCTCTGTTTTGTGCTCTCTCCTACATCTCTTTTGCGCTCTCTCTCCCCATCTCTTTTTCACTCTCTCCCCTCTCTCTCTCTCCACTCTCTTTTGCGCTCTCTCCCCTCTCTTTTGCGCTCTCTCTCCCCTCTCTTTTGTGCTCTCTCTCCCCCCTCTATTTTGCGCTTTCTCTCCCCCGATCTCTTTTGCGTTCTCTCTCCCCCCCTCTCTTTTGCGCTCTCTCTCCCCCCTCTCTTTTGCACTCTCTCCCTCTCTCTTTTTGCGCTCTCTCTCCCCCTCTCTTTTGCGCTTTCTCTCCCCCATCTCTTTTGCGCTCTCTCTCCCCCCATCTCTTTTGCGCTCTCTCTCCCCCCTCTCTTTTGCGCTCTCTCCCCCTCTATTTTGTGCTCTTCTCCCCCTCTATTTTGTGCTCTTCTCCCCCTCTCTTTTGCGCTCTCTCTCCCCCCTCTTTTGCGCTCTCTCCCCCTCTCTTTTGCACTCTCTCTCCCCCTCTCTTTTGCGCTTTCTCTCCCTCCTCTCTTTTGCGCTCTCTCCCCCCTCTCTTTTGTGCTCTCTCTCTCTTCCCCCTCTTTTGCTCTCTCTCCCCCCTCTTTTGCTCTCTCTCTCTCCCCCTCTCTTTTGCGCTCTCTCTCTCGCACTCACTCTCTCCCCCCTCTTTTGCGCTCTCTCTCTCCCCCTCTCTTTTGCGCTCTCTCTCCCCCTCTCTTTTGCGCTCTCTCTCCCCCCTCTTTTTTGCACTCTCTCCCCCCTCTCTTTTGTGCTATCTCTCCCCCCTCTCTTTTGCGCTCTCTCCCCCCTCTCTTTTGCTCTCTCTCTCTCTCCCCCCTCTCTCTCTCCCCCACCCCTCACATAGCATGAGTAAGGGTTGAGAGCCCGAAACGTTGCTGTCTGTTAGATTCACACTCTGGAATAAAGTGAGCTGAATTTCGTTGTGCTGTGGAGCTTTTTTATTTTGTGATATTTGAGGCATGCAGTGGGTCTTTTGCTTTCCACATGCACTTGCATAAACAAGGGACTGTTTGCTGATTCTTATATATATATATATATATATATATATATATATATATATATATATATATATATATATATATATTTGTAAATATACATACATATAGATGTCTAAATATGTGAATGTATGTGTATTTATATATATATATATATATATATATATATATATATATGTATGTATGTATAGATGTGTGTACATATGTATTAAGCTATTTATGTGTTTTACTGTATATTAACTGAACATATTTCACATTCCAAAGTTCTTCACTAACAGGATAATGTAATTTTATAGTAAATACATATTTCTATATCTATCTATATATATATAACCTATACCTGTATATCTAATCCTATACATGATCCACAAATGTATATACCTATACCTGTATATCTAATCCTATACATGATCCACAAATGTAAATTTACATTTGTGGATTATTGTCAGGTGGAACAGGCAGTTTCTACGGTCTACACGAGCACAGGATTTCTTTCCAGCAGCTGTTTTAAACACGTAAGCATTCCTATACATGAAGCGGGATACAGATATTTTAAATTCCTGTGTTCTTCACAATGAAATATATATTATTTTTATTATTAAATATATATATATTTTTATATATATATATATATATATATATATATATATATATATATATATATATATATATGTTTTAATGTTAAAGGGCCATAATGCCCAAATGTTTAAACACTTGAAAGTGATGCAGTATAGCTGTAAAAAGCTGACTAGAAAATATCACCTGAACATCTCTATGTAAAAAAGAAAGATTTTTTACCTCAAAAGTTCCTCAGTAGCCACATCCCATTGTAAAGGATTTCTAAGCAGCATATTAGTATGTCTGTCCTGGGACAGCTTAGGGGATGAGCCTTGTGAACTCTCATATTATTTCACCAATCAGGTAAAGGAAGCTTACTATGAAATCTCATGAGAGTTAAGTCAAATCTCATGAGATCACAGTAAGAGTTCATGACCTCAGCACTGCTGATGCTGATTGGCTGCTGTTCATTTCTTCATTTTTTTTTTTTTTACCTGCAGCTGGGAGCAGCTGATTATAACTTTTTACACAGAACTTACTCTGCTGAGCTGAGGAGATTGTAAGGTAAAATATCTTCCTTTTTTACATAGAGATGCTCAGGTGATATTTTCCTGTCAGCTTTTTACAGTTATACTGCATCAGTTTCAAGTGATTTAGCATATGAGTATTATGTCCCTTTAATGAAAAAAAATATATATATATACCTATAGGAATATATATGCAGGTACAGGAATATATAGATATATTTGTATTTACAATAACAATTACATTGTATTGTATGTGCGGAACATTGGAATGTGAAATATTCATAACTCTTGTCGGGTTAGTCTCCATTGACTTTGATGGGGAGAATACATTAATGTGGTCACAATATTTGGTTAGCGTACGTCGGTTTTCCCTTGCGCACAAACTTTTTACTTTCAACTTGTAATACGCGCACAATCCAAAGAAAAGCTTACTTCTAGCAAAGTCTACGTGCGTGTGAAAGAGCTACTTAGCTCACCACTTGTAATCTGGCCCATAGTGCTCAAGACATGTGCACACTCCTGAGCCTACCTCAGTAAGTTCTCATGGAAGGGAGCTAAGTATCAACAAAGGAAAGAAAAAGAAAGAGGTACATTTGATAGCAGTAAATGTGTCACTGTTATGCAAATGTCATTTACATTTCTAGGACCCTTTAAAAAGATATAATAAAGTTTTATTTTATTACAGGTGTTTTATATATATATATATATATATATATATATATATATATACCTGTATACACACACACATATATATATATATTTATATACTGTCTATATATTTAACTTTAAATTCCCCCCTGCAATATGTTCCCATGACTAGCTGAAAAAGCATATGTGGTGATCAGCGAGTCATAGGCTGCCGCGGGGGCTTCAGTAATTTAGAAAATAAGAACACAACATCAGAATAGTAAAACTAAAAAGGTTAAAAAAGAAAATTACAATTAAAAAAATACCTATATAAAAAGAAAGCCTGTTAGGAACTTTAAGCACAAAAGTACAAAGGTTACACAATGTGTAGATTTTCTAACAAGAGCGGAATTTGATAAAAGATGTTTGATAAAGTTGAAGCTTCTGAATAAAAGGCTTTGGAGGTCAAGCCCGACATAAACGTAACAAGAAAAAAACAACGCTAGAGGGGAAGACTTCAAGGACTTGCGCTATGAGAGACACCATGCAGAGGAAATGTCTGAGATCTTCCTAAGGGATGACGGTGTAACAGAACGAGCTGCCAAAGTGTAATGATAATAAGATGAAGGTTACTTATATAAAGTATGTGCTCTGCAGCTAATGTACCGTCATGTGCAGGGCCTGGGCGAGGTGGACCTTGACAAAAAAGAACAGAAGATAAGAAGTGTCAACTCTGCAGCCAAAGAGGGAGTATTCAAAAGGTTCTAACAAGAATAAATGTTACTTTATCCTGTTACAAAGGAATCGGATTCCAGAAATCAGAGAAAATATATAGGTTATCCTGATAAAAAAAAAATCTCACTCTTCTACTTCAACAGCAACCTCTGCTGCTCCAAAAGGAACTTAGGGTTATTCCAGCAAAGATCAGACACTCCTGACATGTAACCCTCCTGCTTCAATTTAGTCTAGTTAATTACTAATAATTATTAATGCAATTTAATAAAAAAGATAGAATCTGTATACAGAGATCCCAACCTGCAAACTCTCATTTCAGGGAGGTACCCCCCACACTAGGACCCGCCCCCCTGAACCCCCCCCCCCCAAAAAAATACTGTTAGTTCTGTCATATGTAAGATGTTCTGTGCACACTCACCTTTACCAGGGTCACCGCTTATTCAGATCTGAATAGCACACAAACTCCGCATCCACCAAATCAAACAGCGAGAGGCATACTCAGGCCCGCCCAACTGGGCACTTTGTTAAAGACACTGCAGCAAGTCATGTCTACACAGTGTGAAGCTTCCTAGCTTATTAAGTATATCACAATTACATTATCTGGAACACACCTGGGCTGGGTGGAGTGCAATAACCAAAGGGGAGGGATTTGGTCAGCTCCCTATTTAAAAGATACAACAAAGGTTTTTTTTGGTTAAGCACACCACAAAAGGACTGTTTAATCTTAACACACATATTGTGGGAGTACTACCAAAGTGACCAAAAAAATTAAAAAACAACAAAAAGTATTGGTGCACATCCAACCACTGAAGTCCACTCTTTCATGGCATATTTGTATATGCTTCTGTCTGCCAAATATACTTACATAGCTTCTAATAAGATTGGGATAAACATCTCGCAATAATATTGGCTTATATTTGAGCTGCAAAAACAAATATACTTCTATCTGCTAAATATAATTACATAGTTCAAATAAAATTGGGATTAACATCTCGTAATAATATTGACTTATATTTATGCTGCAAACATTTTTTTTTTTGCTTGTAAAAAAATGCCTTTAAATGAAATGGGATCTTAGTCACATAATATGATCATATTCTGCTAAGCCAGTCACCACTTACAATGTGTCCCATAGTAGACTGGTCCTAACACTAACCAGTTTCCACACTGCAGCAAGTCATGTCTACACAGTGTGAAGCTTTCTAGCTTAATAAGTATATCACAATTACATTATCTGGAACACACCTGGGCTGGGTGGCGTGCATGCTTAGTTACCTGGTAAAACGTGCACGGGTCACACCCCTTGCGTTCTTGTCAGTTGAATTACCTAAACGTCTTTTGCCAATAGGAAGTGTCAAGCCAGTATGAATGCCCTTATTGTAGCGTTACATTAAGAATTGATGCTTACACAATGTTTGGCCTGTGCATGCTGCCTGTGAGCATTAAGTTGTGAATGCGTTTGACCTTTTGGTGTGATGAAAGGAGTTTCTGGGATATTTAATTTAATTTGCGGGCATCAGGGAGCAGCTATTACAATGGGGGAGACTCCCGGAACTTCCGGGAGAGTTGGGATGTCTGTGTACTAAGCCCTGGCAAGGAAGAGTAAAGTGCACTGCCCAGAAGAGACTAAAGAAAATGGCGCTTAGCAGTCACGCTCTCAAAATGTTTCTAAGATTTCATACTCACAGTTTTGCAATTCTAAGTTACACTAATTTTGTCTTAGATAAAATAGATAATCCCTTTATTACTCATTCCCCAGTTTTGCATAACCAACATGGTTATGTTAATATCATTTTTACCTCTGTGATTACCTTGTATCTAACCCTCTGCTGACTTTTTTCAGTGCTTTTAACAAACTTGCATTTTAGCCAATTGTTATATATGTGGCACACATGAACTAGCACTGTCTGACTCTGAAAAACTAATAAAATGCACTGAGATAAGAGGCAGCCTATGATGGCTTAGAAACAGGCATATATTTAGGGGTTTAGAAGTTATAAAGTATATTAATATAACAGTGTTAGTTGTTCAAAGCTGGGGAATGGGTAGTAAAGGCGCTATCTTTTTTAACAATAAAAAAATCAAGCAGACTGTCCCTTTAAACAGAACTCACAAAAAGCAATTTGAAAAACATTGTCTACATAAGAACAAAAGTCCAGTGTAGTTAGGCCGGCATGGAACATCCTAAGGGTGTGAAGTGGTTAAGCAAACATGTCAATTACAACCAATCATGCCTATATATAAATGGCCCTAAGATTGTTTAACACTTATCATAAACACCACTCTATCCAATTGCTAAACTGTGATCAGCCTCCATTATCAGCAGTTCTGCAGGAAAATAGAGATTGTATTTCATGTTAACACAATTACTTTGTTAATGGGGAAAAAAAGGCCATTCACATTTTTCCAATATCAGTAAAAAATAGGAATTGAAACCAAAGTGTTTAGCTCATGCAAATGGCTTAAACACATAGTTAAAAGCAGCTCAGGAGCAGCAATACAGCATTGGGACATAGTTTGAAATTACGAGTTGCCATAATGAGTCTGAGTTATTTGTGGCAGAGTGTTTATAATAAACGTATAATCTGACTTCCCACGCTCTCCTGCATTGACTCAATAGACTATTTATAATACATTCTTGCAATTCAATAGTCCGTCCTAGTGTACAATGTAACAGCCACTTCCTGCACTTGTCTGTTTCTCCTTTCATGAAAATCAAACAGATGTAGAGAAAATGTATTATTATTTTCAGACAAGAGATGTAAAAATCTTAATGCATTTGGCATCAATCATTTTATGGAAGTGGCACTTGATCTGTTCTGTAGATCTGTTGTGAGGATGCGCAATCTTGCTGTAATCACTAAGGTGAGACTCGCTTACTTAAATGTAGAGTAATGATTATAAATTACTTCAATTCCCTAATACCAGCCAGAGTCAGTGGAGTGCTAAATTATTGCGCTTTCGCAAACTGCAAATTTGCCTGAGTGCAATAATTAACAAGTAGCTGGTTATTCCTACCACAACCTCGCAACAACAAAATGCCCCCAAAATAGAGGCACAAGGCAGTTTTGAGGCTTTAAAGTTGGTGGGAGTGGGTGTTAGAAACAAAATGGCTCTGAAAAGTGCTTTTACATTGCGGTCTTTGTAAATATATTTGTATATAATGATATACATATATATTTATGTGTTTATATGTGTATATACACATTAACACAAATATATATGTATATATTCATATACATTCACCGGCCTCTTTATTAGGTACCCCTGTTCAATTGCTTGGTATTGGTAACACAAATTGCTAATTAGCCAATCACATGGCAGCAACTCAATGCATTTAAGCATCTAGACGTGCTGAAGTTCAAACCGAGCATCAGAATGGGGAAGAAAGGGGATTTAGGTGAGCTTGAACGTGGCATGGTTGTTGGTGCTAGGCGGGCAGAGTATTTAAAAAACTGCTGATCTAATGGGATTTTCACGCACAACGATTTCTAGGGTTTACAGGGAATAATCAGAAAAATAATAAAATAAAATATCCAGCGAGTGGCAGTTGTGTGGACGAAAATGCCTTGTTGTTGTCAGAGGAGAGTGGGCAGACTGGTTCGAGATGATAGAAAAGCAACAGTAAATCAAATAACCACTCGTTCCAAACAAGTTATGCAGAATATCATCTCTAAACGCACAACACCTCGAACCTTGAAGCAGATGGGCTACAGCAGCAGAAGACCACACCGGGTGCCACTCCTGTCAGCTAAGAACAGGAAACTGAGGCTACGATTCGCACAGACTCACCAAAATTAGACAAAAGATTGGAAAAACGTTGCCTGGTCTGATAAGTCTCGATTTCAGCTGCAATATTCAGATAGTAGGGTCAGAATTTAGTGTAAACAACATGAAAGCATGGATCCATCCTGCCTTGTATCAACGGCTCAGGCTGGTGGTGTAATGATGTGGGGGATATTTTTTTTTTATTTACATCAATTTCGTAATTTTCGGCAACAAATCAACACCCACTTGTGAGACTTCTTAGTACCTAAATCTATTTGGATACCTCTAGATGTCATTACATCCTAGCCCTTGCTTCAGTTACATATAGCCCTTATTGACATTTCACTAAACCATTAAGATTTACAAGATCTATACATTAGCGTCTCGGATCGTGATTCATTCATACGGGGAACAATAATTTGAGCGTAATTAAAGACTCCTTAACACACTTTGGTTTATATCATTTTTCAACATCAAATCATAACCTGCTAGTAAGATTTATTTGGTGTTTGAATCTATATAGATGTTTCTACAAAATGAGGAAGAAAGGAAGCTGAGTCAGTGATCAAGTTTATTACGGAGCAGGCTTCAAGATGCAAGGTGAGCTCCTATCTTACGCGTTTCGCGCATGAGCACATGCGCTTCATCAGATGTTATAACATCTTAGCTATCATACGTTACTACTGTTGCATATAACCCACCAACACCAACAACAGCTATATGTGTCTATACAAGTGGGATTAACCTAGTAAGTCGGAAAAGAGAGATTTGTAGTTAAATGAAAAAAATGACTTATATTTTGTCAAAATATTTCTGTGAAGTCCTCACACCTACCTATAATCAGTATAGGTAAGTGACAACAATCTATTTGAATAGAAAAAAAAAAAAGAAAAGGGGAAAGGGAGGAGACATATTCTCTCTGTCTGGCCTCTAGTTATCAAGCTCCGTACGTACCTGCCATCGCCGGCCCCAATACGCCCGCCTAAGCTCGCCTCACATCGCCGCCGCGGACCTGAATAAGCTCGCCAAAGTTATCAAAAAAGCTGTCAAAAAGCCGCGTACCAAGTACGGGGCGATGAGCAGCGGACTGTGATAGTTATCACTCATCCGATCTCACTGCTCTTCGGCTTTTTCACAGCTTTATTGATAAGCTGTCACTAAGCACTCACACTATACTATACTCTTCTACCCCCTATACCGGCACCCCCGGAGCCCCCCGCAACTAAATAAAGTTATTAACCTCTAAACCGCCGCTCCTAGACCCCTCCGCAACATGTTAACCCCTAAACCGCCACTCCCAGAGCCCACCGCCACTCTAATAAACTTATTAACCCCTAAACCGCCGCTCCCGGACCCTGCCGCAACTATAATAAATATGTTAACCCCTAAACCGCCGCTCCCGGACCCCTCCGCCACCTACATAATACCTATTAAACCCTATCCTGCCTCCTATACCGCCGCCACCTATAATAAATGTATTAACCCCTATCCTGCGGATCCCGCACCCCGCCGCAACTAAATAAATTGTTTAACCTCTAAACCGATGCTCCCGGACCCTGCCGCCACCTATATTAAACTTATTAACCCCTAATCTGCCCCCCCTATACCGCCGCCATCTATATTAAACTAATTAACCCCGAAACCTAAGTCTAACACTAACCCTAACATCCCCCCTAACTTAAATATTATTTGAATAAATCTAAATAAAAATTACTCTTATTAACTAAATTAATCCTATTTAAAACTAAATACTTACCTATAAAATAAACCCTAATATAGCTACAATATAACTAATAATTATATTGTAGCTATTTTAGGATTTATTTTTATTTTACAGGCAACTTTGTATTTATTTTAACTAGGTACAATAGTTATTAAATAGTTATTAACTATTTAATAACTACCTAGCAAAAATAAATCCAAAATCACCTGTAAAATAAATCCTATCCTAAGTTACAATTAAACCTAACACTACACTATCATTAAACTAATTAAATAAATTACCTACAAGTAGCTACAATTAAATACAATTAAATAAACTAACTTAAGTACAAAAAAAAAACAACTAAATTACAGAAAATAAAAAAAGATTACAAGAATTTTAAACTAATTACACCTAATCTAAGCCCCCTAATAAAATAAAAAATACCCAAAATAATAAAAGTCCCTACCCTATACTACATTACAAAGTAACCAGCTCTTTTACCAGCCCTTAAAAGGGCTATTTGCGGGGCATGCCCCAAAGTAATCAGCTCTTTTGCCTGTAAAAAAAAATACAACCCCCCCAACATTAAAACCCACCACCCACATACCCCTACTCTAACCCAAACCTCCCTTAAATAAACCTAACACTACCCCCCTGAAGTTCTCCCTACCTTGAGTCGTGTTCACCCAGCCGGGCCGATGCCATCATCCAAGGGGCGCTGAAGATGTCTTCCATCCGATAGAAGTCTTCATCCAAGGAGCGCTGAAGAGGTCTTCCATCCGATAGAAGTCTTCATCCAGGCGGCGTCTTCAATCTTCAACCATCCGGAGCAGAGCGGAGCCATCTTCAAAGCAGCCGAAGCGGAGCCATCCTTCTTCACCGCAGTGTTAATTTTGACGGCAAATTTCTATTTAGTCTTAGTTTTAGTCTATTGACTAAAATGCCATTTTAGTTTTAGTCGTATTTTAGTCATCTGAATTGTTTTAGTTTTAGTCTAGTTTTAGTCGACTGAATCTCCAGTAGATTTTAGTCGACTGAATCTCCAGTAGATTTTAGTCGACTGAATCTCCAGTAGATTTTAGTCGACTAAAACCTAAGGGGTTTAGTTAAAGTGTAATGCATTATTTAAGCATTTCTCTATAATTTACAAAATGATAATGTACTCCAGGAGTAAACATAACACCTGTTAATATTTATGGTATTAAGGTTTAAACATGCAATACAGACATAGATTTAGCCGTTGTGATATTTAACATCTTTATTAAACTTAAAATTAAATAAAACCAAGTTTCATAAACAAACAAAAGTGCAACTTTAAAATATAAAAAAAACAAAAAAAAAACCTGTAAACTGTATTGGCTGTATTGAACAAATTACCCAATATAAAAACTTTAACAGTTCTCTGTAATAATTAAAACAAGTATCAAGTAACTCAACACAACAAAAAGTTTCTGCAGCTAGCACAGCATGACTTAAACCCATACTCATGGGTTATGCTTATTTCTATAGGAAGAATCAATTGTTGATTGTTGATTGTTCACAGATTCGAAAATTTTTCGACAACGATATTAGCACTGCTCTAGAACTTCCAAACTCATTATATACTCCTGGAGTAAAGGTTTCTTAACCTGTTTTTATTTATGGTATTAAGGTTTGAACATGCAATACAGATTTAACTATTGTGGTATATAACATATCTAAAAAAATTATAAAATTAAGTTTTGTAAATTTTACAAAAGAGCAGTAATTGGATATCGATTAATTATAACACCTTGCATAAAATATTTTTGTTAGCAAATTTCGATTTAGTTTTAGTCATAGTCTTTTGACTAAAATGTCATTTTGATTTAGTTTTAGTCATAGTCTTTTGACTAAAATGCTATTTTAGTTTTAGTCGTATTTTAGTCATCAGAATTTCTTTAGTTTTATAGTCATTTTAGTCTAGTTTTAGTAGACGAAATTAACACTGCTTCACCGACGCCTACTCGCCGAATGAATATTCCTTTAAGTGACGTCATCCAAGATGGCGTCCCTCGAATTCCGATTGGCAGATAGGATTCTATCAGCCAATCGGAATTAAGGTAGGAAAAATCTGATTGGCTGATTCAATCAACCAATCAGATTGTAGTTCAATCCGATTGGCTGATGCAATCAGCCAATCAGATTGAGCTTGCATTCTATTGGCTGATCGGAACAGATTTTTCTTACCTTAATTCCGATTGGCTGATAGAATCCTATCAGCCAATCGGAATTCGAGGGACGCCATCTTGGATGACGTCACTAAAAGGAATATTCATTCGGCGAGTAGGCATCGGTGAAGAAGGATGGCTCTGCGTCGGCTGCTTTGAAGATGGCTCCACTCCGGATGGATGAAGATTGAAGACGACACCTGGATGAAGACTTCTATCGGATGGAAGACCTCTTCAGCGCCCCTTGGATGATAACATCGGCCCGGCTAGGTGAACACGACTCAAGGTAGGGAGAACTTCAGAGGGGTAGTGTTAGATTTATTTAAGGGGGGTTTGGGTTAGAGTAGGGGTATGTGGGTGGTGGGTTTTAATGTTGGGGGGGTTGTATTTTTTTTTACAGGCAAAAGAGCTGATACTTTGGGGCATGCCCCGCAAAAAGCCCTTTTAAGGTCTGGTAAAAGAGATGATTACCTTGTGATTTAGAATAGGGTAGGGCCTTTTATTATATTGTTTTTTTTATTTTATTAGGGGGCTTAGATTAGGTGTAATTAGTTTAAAATTCTTGTAATCTTTTTTTTATTTTCTGTAATTTAGTGTTTGTTTTTTTGTACTTTAGTTAGTTCATTTAATTGTATTTAATTGTAGCTACTTGTAGGTAATTTATTTAATGATAGTGTAGTGTTAGGTTTAATTGTAACTTAGGTTAGGATTTATTTCACAGGTAATTTTGGATTTATTTTAGCTAGGTGGTTATTAAATAGTTAATAACTATTTAATAACTATTGTACCTAGTTAAAATAAATACAACGTTTCCGGTAAAATAAATATAAATTCTAAGATAGCTACAATGTAATTATTAATTACGTTGTAGCTATCTTAGGGTTTAGTTTATTGGTAAGTATTTAGTTTTAAATAGGATTAATTTAGTTAATAAGAGTAATTTTTATTTAGATTTATTAAAATAATATTTAAGTTAGGGGGCTGTTAGGGTTAGTGTTAGACTTTGGTTTAGGGGTTAATTAGTTTAATATAGATGGCGGCGGTATAGAGGGGGCAGGATAGGGGTTAATAAATTTATTATAGGTGGCGGCAGTATAGGGGTTAATAGGTATTATGTAGGTGGCGGCGGGGTCCGGGAGCGTCGGTTTAGGGGTTAACATATTTATTATAGTTGTGGCGGGGTCCGGGAGCAGCGGTTTAGGGGTTAATAAGTTTATTAGAGTGGCGGTGGGCTCCAGGAGCGGCAGTTTAGGGGGTAATACATTTATTTAGTTGCGGTTGTGTAGGGGGGGCAGATTAGAGGTGTTTACATGTTGTGGGTACATGTTAGGGTGTTAGGTGTAGACAGCTCCCATAGGAATCAATGGGATGTCGGGCAGCAGCGAACATGAACTTTCGCTATGGTCAGACTCCCATTGATTCCTATGGGATCCGCTACCTCCAGGGCGGCGGATTGAAAACCAGGTACGCTGGGCCGGAAAAGTGCCGAGCGTACCTGGTAGTCATTTGATAACTTCCAAAAGTAGTCAGATTGTGCCGAACTTGCGTTCGGAACATCTGGAGTGACGTAAGAATCGATCTGTGTCGGACTGAGTCCGGCGGATCGAAGCTTATGTCACTATATTCTACTTTTGCTGGTCTGTAGGGCTTGATAACTTAGGCGAATCAGCCTCGCCACAAATACGCTGCGGAATTCCAGCGTATTTGAGGTTGACGGCTTGATAACTAGAGGCCTCTATCTCCCCTGATCTTCCTCTCACCCACCCCACTGTCTGACTTTAACATTACGTTACATCAGATCCTCTGCAGTAATTGATCCACAAAATTACATGACATTTTTTAATGTTTTGGTCAGATCCCACCAAACAGTCAAACTGTTCCGTTACGGCTTGTTCCATCATTACATTTATAAGATCGTGGATTGAAGGGGGTTTTTGTTTTTTCCAATTTTTAAAGATTAAGTATCTTCCACCCAATATCGTGCAATTGATGAAGTGTATATTAATCTGTCTACGCATATCCGAGTCATACAGTAAAAGGATATGTTGTTTCTCTAACTTGATTGATATCTGTAGGATTTTATTTAGCCAAAAAAGTAGCCCAGAATTGATGTATTTTGGGGCAATTCCATAGCATGTGCATTCAATTCGCACTGGGGTTTGAGCATCGAAGACAGCTATGAGTCAATTTAGGAAACCATTTATTTAAGGTTGCGGGTGCAATATATATCCTATTCAACAATTTAAAATGACTTTCTCTCCAGCTTGCCACTAAGGTGGCTTTTTCCACTTTTATAATACTTCTAGTTATGTCTTTTTTGTCTATCTCTGGAAATAGACAAAACCTCTGTAGGTTTACATCTCCAGAATGATTCAGTATCAATTTAAGCCAATAGTTTATTGAATGGATACCTGCAGTATACAAGGTAAAGCCCAACTGTATCCCAGAGTGTACCCATATACAATTGGGTCTCTTAATAATTGCAATATACCAATGGCGACTTTGCAAGTAAGCATAGAAATCCGAGTTTGCTAAGTTAAATTGTTGTTTTATCTCTTCAAATGAGAGAATATTAGGAGGTTCTGGGTCTTTTAACTGATACATATATTTTAAGCCTTTATTGGCCCAGATTTTAAAGGTTTTGTTATAGACTCCTTCAGTAAAATATAGACTCCCTACTATAAGCAAATTATTGGAGATTGTAGGACCTACCTTTATTAGTTTACATATGTTATGCCAAGCTTTAATAATTGTGCATAGATATATATTTCTTTACCTTAATTGGTAAATCCCTTAGGTGGCAATGTAAAAGCGCTTGTAGCGAATATGGGCATACTATACTTTCCTCAGCTACTATTGACGAGATATAGTTACCTTGGGTAAACCAATCTAATGCCACTTTCCCCAAACAAATATTGTTATATATATCTAACGGGGGGAAGGCGAGCCCTTCATTACGTTTAAACTGGATTAACTTATTCAGATAGATATTTTCCTCCTTCCTTTCCCCCATAGAAAAAGTCTAAAGATTTTGTATATCTCTCCAATATATTTTTTAGGCATCAAGACCGGGATATTGCACATGAGATATAAGAATTTGGGGATTATTATCATTTTAATTAAATTGATTTTGGCAGTTATTGATAATATGAGTCCCATCCAGTTTTCTAGATTTTGCTTTACTTTGTTGATAATAGGCTTATAGTTCATTTTATACCATTGATTCGGATTGCCGCATAAATTAATGCTGAGATAGGTAAATTGGGTATATATTTCTTTAAACAGAGATTGTATGTCCCTTTTAATATCTTGGAAAATCCAGAACAATTCAGATTTTGATGCATTAATCTGGTATCCTGAGATAGAACTAAATATCTTTACTATGTCTAATATCCTTGGAACTTCTACCTTGACATCTTTGATAAATAGCAATAAGTCATCTGTATACAATAATAATTTAAATTTCTTTTCCCCAATATGAATTCCTTCCAATACTTCTCTAAGTTTAATTGCTAAAGGCTCTATTGCTCTATTGAATAAGAGCGGCGAGATAGGGCATCCTTGACGCGTCCCTTTAGCTTACTCAAAGCTTTTTGTCCTTATTCCGTTTATTAAAAGAGCAGATGAAGCTTTACTATAAGTAGATTTAATGAATTCTGGAAACTGGTTTTTAATCCCAAGACGGTCTAAGGTGGTAAACAAATGGTCCCAGGTTATAGAGTCAAATGCTTTTTGTGCATCAATCGACAATATAGCCGTGTTTTGGAGACGCATTTTCTTAGACTCCTCTTTACTCATATTCCAACAAGAATCTAGTATTAAAAACACTTTACGAAGATTAGCAGAGGGATTTCTATTGGGCATAAATCCTGTTTGATCTGTGTTTATCAGTAGCTTAATTACTTTTTTTAATCTTTTAGCTAGAATATCGGTTAATAATTTATAGTCCACATTGAGTAGTGATATCGGCCTATACAAATCCAAAACCTCTGGGTTTTTCCCTTTTTTGTGGATCAGGGTTATTAATGATTCAGCAAAGTATCGAGACTGAGTTTTCCCATAAATTAAATAACTGTTGAATAAGTCTGTTAAAGTAGGGACTATATCATATTTTTAAGATATTTTAAAATTCTCCAGGTAATAAATCCGGTCCTGCAGCTTTGTTCAGTTTAATGGTATCTATAGCTTGTTGGCCTTTAAAGACAACAAACTATCAGCTTTAAGACACGGGAGAGAGATACCTTGCAGAATAAAGATTTGTTTGTCATATCTATCCCAGAGGGAGAATATCATTTTTAAAAAAAGTGAAAAAATTCTTCCCTTATTTTTGCGGGCTCTATTATCAGATTATCTCCCACTTTAATCTTTTTAATAGAATTCTGTTTCTCCTTTACATTGACACACTTGGCTAAAGGTTTGCCTATTTTATCGCCATATCTATAGTATCTAGCTCTATATCTAAGGTCTTTCACTTCCCATTCAGCTCTTGCTTTCATATATCTATCCCAATTCTCCTTATTTGAAACACTTATATATGCATTATATCTATTTTTCAGATACCGAGAGGAGTCAAGTTCTTTTTTGTTAACCTCTTTCCTCCATTTCATATAATACGTTCAGATTTCCCCCTTAGTACCGCTTTCGCTGCATCCCATAAAGTCTCCTCTCTATATGCATATGCTTGGTTATCTTTCTTATCTTTCATATATACGCCATTTGTGGATAAGCCAATTCTTGAATTTAAAGTTAGCAGAGAGGAATCTGGGAAAATTATCGCTTTTCGATAGGGCATTTGTTCCTTCCCCCCAAAATAGTTTTAGCGAGATTATTGCGTGGTCTGATATTGTAAAGTCTCCTATTCCTGTTTCTGGGTTTAGGCCACGAACTCTATCTGAAGTTAGGAAGAAGTCTAATCTGGAAAACGACTTATATTTCTCAGATTCACATGTATATGCTCTTATGTGGGGGTTATATAAGCGCCATATATCTATTAGTTTTAATGCATTACTCAGATTTATTAAAGGTTTGCTAGTTGTCTTAAACTGTCCCTTCCTTCTATCCGGATCCCCGGCTTGCAATCTATCCAAATTGTTCAAACATGTTGAAATCACCTGCAATTATCACATTTAAATCCATAAATACATATAACTTGTTCTTAAGATCTGACCAAAAAGCCGCGTCTAACCTATTGGGGCCATAGACATTGCATATCATGTCCTACAGACCTCGCTGAATGTGGAGAGCAATACGCTCTCTACATTAAGCATTGCACCATCAGCTCTTGTGAACTGCTGGTGCAACCCTGCCCCTGCAGATTCGCGGCCGCTAGCAGGGGGGTGTCAATCAACCCGATCGTATTCGATTGGGTTGAATTGCGGCGATGTCTGTCCGCATCCTCAGAGCAGGTGGACAGGTTATGGAGTAGCGGTCTTTAGACCGCTGCTCCATAACTTGTGTTTTTGGCGAGTCTAAAGGCTCGCCAGAAACATGGGCCCATAAGCTCCATATGGAGCTTGATAAATGGCCCCTAAATCTTTATATACAATTTGATATTAGAGCTTATGATGTTCCTCTGTTCCTCTGTTCCTTGATGTACACGGTATCGCCACTCCTGTCATCTAAGAACAGGAAACTGAGGCTACAATTCACATTGGCTCACCAAAATTAGATAATAAAAGATAGGAAAAACGTTGCCTGGTCTGATGAGTCTCGATTTCAGCTGCAACATTCAGATACTAGAGTCAGAATTTGGCGTAAACAACATGAAAGCATGGATCCATCCTGCCTTCTATCAACGGTTCAGGCTGGTGATCGTGGTGTAATGGTGTGGGGGATATTTTCTTGGCACACTTTGGGCCCCTTAGTACCAATTGAGCATTGTTTAAATGCCACGGCCTACCACAATATTGTTACTGACCATGTCCATCCCTTTATGACTAGTGTACCCATCTTCTGATTGCTACTTCCAGCAGGATAAGGCACCATGTCACAAAGCTCAAATCATCTCAAACTGGTTTCTTGAAAATGACAATGAGTTCACTGTACTCCAATGGCCTCCACAGTCACCGGATTTCAATCTAATAGATCATCCTTTGGGATGTGGTGGAACGTGAGATTCGCATCATGGATGTGCAGCCGACAAATCTGCAACAACTGCGCGATGCTATCATGTCAATATGGGCCAAAATGTCTGAGGAATGTTTCCAACACCTTGTTGAATCTATGCCACGAAGAATTAAGGCAGTTCTGAAGGCAAAAGGGGGTCCAACCTGGTGCTAGCAAGGTGTACTTAATAAAGTGGCCGGTAAATGTATATATATTTCAAAATGCTGCACTACTTACGCCCTCGGCTGAGCGAGGTTATGATGCCGTCTGTGACAGCTTCAGAAATTGATTTTCTCTTATAGGCATGGGCGTTTATGATATTGTCTCTCACATAGGCATAGGCATGGGCGTATATGAAATTATCTCTCATATAGGCATTGGCTTATATGAAATTGTCTCTCTTATAGGCATGGGCGTATATGAAATTGTCTATCTTAAAGGCATGGGGGTATATGAAATTGTCTCTCACATAGGCATGGGCATATATTGAATTTTCTCTCTTATAGGCATGGGCGTATATGAAATTGTCTCTCTCATAGGCATGGACGTATATGAAATTGTCTATGTTATAGGCATGGGCGTATATGAAATTGTCTCTCTTATAGGCATGGGCGTATTTGAAATTGTCTCTTACATAGGAATGGGCGTATATGAAATTGTCTCCCTTATAGGCATGGGAGTTTATGATATTGTCTCTCTTACAGGCATGGGGGTATATGAAATTGTCTCTCTTATAGGCATGGGCGTATATAAAATTGTCTATCTTATAGGCATGGGGGTATATGAAATTGTCTCTCACATAGGCATGGGCGTATATGAAATTGTCTCTCTTATAGGCATGGGCGTATATGAAATTGTCTCTCCTATAGGCATGGGCATATAAGAAATTGACTCTCACTTAGGCATGGGCATCAATGAAATTGTCTCTCTTATAGGCATGGGCGTATATGAAATTGTCTCTCCTATAGGCATGGGCATATAAGAAATTGACTCTCACTTAGGCATGGGGTTATATGAAATTGTCTTTCTTATAGGCATGGGCGTATATGAAATTGTCTATCTTATAGGCATGGGGGTATATGAAATTGTCTCTCATATAGGCATGGGCGTATATGAAATTGTCTCTCTTATAGGCATGGGCGTATATGAAATTGTCTCTCTTACAGGCATGGGGGTATATGAAATTGTCTCTCTTATAGGCATGGGCGTATATGAAATTGTCTATCTTATAGGCATGGGGGTATATGAAATTGTCTCTCACATAGGCATGGGCATATATTGAATTTTCTCTCTTATAGGCATGGGCATATATGAAATTGTCTGTCTTATAGGCATGGGCGTATATGAAATTGTCTATCTTATAGGCATGGGCGTATATGAAATTGTCTAACTATATAGGCATGGGCGTATATGAAATTGTCTCTCACATAGGAATGGGCGTATATGAAATTGTCTCCCTTATAGGCATGGGCGTTTATGATATTGTCTCTCACATAGGCATGGGCGTATATGAAATTATCTCTCTTATAGGCATTGGCGGATATGAAATTGTCTCTCACATAGGCAGGGGCATAAATGAAATTGTCTCTCATATAGGCATGGGCATATGTGAAATTGTCTCTCTTATAGGCATGGGCATATATGAAATTGTCTCTCTTATAGGCATGGGCGTATAAGAAATTGTCTCGCATAGGAATGGGCGTATATGAAATTGTCTCTCTTATAGGCATGGGCAAATATGAAATGGTCTATCACATAGGCATGGGCATATATGATATTGTCTCTTATAGGCATTGGCGTATATGATATTTTTCTCTTATAGGCATGGGCATGTATGATATTGTCTCTCACATAGGCAGGGGCGTAAATGAAATTGTCTGTCACATAGGCATGGGCATATATGAAATTGTCTCTCTTATAGGCATGGGCGTATAAGAAATTGTCTCTCATATAGGCATGGGCATATATGAAATTGTCTCTCTTACAGGCATGGGGGTATATTCAATTGTCTCTCTTATAGGCATGGGCGTATATGAAATTGTCTATCTTATAGGCATGGGGGTATATGAAATTGACTCTCACATAGGCATGGGCATATATTGAATTTTCTCTCTTATAGGCATGGGCATATATGAAATTGTCTGTCTTATAGGCATGGGCGTATATGAAATTGTCTATCTTATAGGCATGGGCGTATATGAAATTGTCTCTCTTATAGGCATGGGCGTATATGAAATTGTCTCTCACATAGGAATGGGCGTATATGAAATTGTCTCCCTTATAGGCATGGGCGTATATGAAATTGTCTATCACATAGGCATGGGCGTATATTAAATTGTCTCTCACATAGGCATGGGCATATATGAAATTGTCTCCCTTATAGGCAGGGGCGTATATGATATTGTCTCTCACATAGGCAGGGGCGTAAATGAAATTGTCTCTCATATAGGCATGGGCATATGTGAAATTGTCTCTCTTATAGGCATGGGCATATATGAAATTGTCTCTCTTATAGGCATGGGCGTATAAGAAATTGTCTCGCATAGGAATGGGCGTATATGAAATTGTCTCTCTTATAGGCATGGGCAAATATGAAATGGTCTCTCACATAGGCATGGGCATATATGATATTGTCTCTTATAGGCATGGGCGTATATGATATTTTTCTCTTATAGGCATGGGCATTTATGATATTGTCTCTCACATAGGCAGGGGCGTAAATGAAATTGTCTGTCACATAGGCATGGGCATATATGAAATTGTCTCTCTTATAGGCATGGGCATATATGAAATTGTCTCTCTTATAGGCATGGACGTATATGAAATTGTCTATCTTATAGGCATGGGCGTATATGAAATTGTCTCTCTTATAGGCATGGGCGTATATGAAATTGTCTCTCACATAGGAATGGGCGTATATGAAATTGTCTCCCTTATAGGCATGGGCGTTTATGATATTGTCTCTCACATAGGCATGGGCGGATATGAAATTGTCTCTCTTATAGGCATGGGCGTATATGAAATTGTTTATCTTATAGGAATGGGCGGATATGAAATTGTCTCTCTTATAGGCATGGGCGTATATGAAATTGTCTCTCACATAGGAATGGGCGTATATGAAATTGTCTCCCTTATAGGCATGGGCGTTTATGATATTGCCTCTCACATAGGCATGGGCGTATATGAAATTGTCTCTCACATAGGCATATATGAAATTGTCTCTCACATAAGCATGGGTATATATGAAATTGTCTCTCTTATAGGCATGGGCGTATATTGAATTTTCTCTCTTATAGGCATGGGCGGATATGAAATTGTCTCTCTTATAGGCATGGGCGTTTATGATATTGTCTCTCACATAGGCATGGGCGTATATGAAATTGTTTATCTTATAGGAATGGGCGTATATGAAATTGTCTCTTTTATAGGCATGGGCGTATATGAAATTGTCTCTCTTATAGGCATGGGCGTAAATAAAATTGTCTCTTTTATAGCATTGGCGTATATGAAATTTTCTCTCACATAGGCATGGGCATATATGAAATTGTCTCCCTTATAGGCATGGGCATATATGAAATTGTCTCTCTTATAGGCATGGGCATATATGAAATTGTCTCTCTTATAGGCATGGGCGTACATGAAATTGTCTCTTTTATAGGCATGGGCATATATGAAATTTTCTCTCACATAGGCATGGGCGTATATGAAATTGTCTCTCACAAAGGCATGGGCGTATATGAAATTATCTCTCATTTAGGTATTGGCGTATATGAAATTGTCTCTCTTATAGGCATGGGCGTATATGAAATTGCCTCTCACAAAGGCATGGGCGTATATGAAATTCTCTCTCACATAGGCATGGGCGTATATGAAATTGTCTCTCACATAGGCATGGGTGTATATGAAATTGTCTCTCTTATAGGCATGGGCGTACATGAAATTGTCTCTTTTATAGGCATGGGCATATATGAAATTTTCTCTCACATAGGCATGGGCGTATATGAAATTGTCTCTCACAAAGGCATGGGCGTATATGAAATTATCTCTCATTTAGGTATTGGCGTATATGAAATTGTCTCTCTTATAGGCATGGGCGTATATGAAATTGCCTCTCACAAAGGCATGGGCATATATGAAATTGTCTCTCACATAGGCATGGGCGTATATGATATTGTCTCTCTTATAGGCATGGGCGTATATGATATTGTCTCTCTTATAGGCATGGGCGTATATGATATTGTCTCTCTTATAGGCATGGGCGTATATGATATTGTCTCTCACATAGGCATGGGCATATATGAAATTGTCTCTCTTATAGGCATGGGCGTATATGATATTGTCTCTCTTATAGGCATGGGCGTATATGATATTGTCTCTCACATAGGCATGGGCATATATGAAATTGTCTCTCTTATAGGCATGGGCGTATATGATATTGTCTCTCACATAGGCATGGGTGTATATGATATTGTCTCTCACATAAGCATGGGTGTATATGAAATTGTCTCTCACATAGGCATGGGCATATATGAAATTGTTTCTCTTATAGTCATGGGCGTATATGAAATTATCTCTCACCTAGGCATGGGCGTATATGAAATTATCTCTCACATAGGCATGGGCGTAAATGAAATTGTCTCTCTAATAGGCATGAGCGTATATGATATTGTCTCTCTAATAGGCATGGGCGTATATGATATTGTCTCTCTAATAGGCATTGGTGTATATGATATTGTCTCTCTAATAGGCATGGGCGTATATGATATTGTCTCTCTTATAGGCATTGGCGTATATGAAATTGTCTCTCTTATACGCATGGGCGTATATGAAATTGTCTCTCTTATATGCATGGGCGTATATGAAATTGTCTTTTTTATAGGCATGGGCATATATGATATTGCCTCTCACATAGGCATGGGCGTATATGAAATTGTCTCTCACATAGGCATATATGAAATTGTCTCTCACATAAGCATGGGTATATATGAAATTGTCTCTCTTATAGGCATGGACGTATATGATATTGTCTCTCACATAGGCATGGGCATATATTGAATTTTCTCTCTTATATGTGTGGGCATATATGAAATTGTCTCTCTTATAGGCATGGGCGTATATGAAATTGTCTATCTTATAGGCATGGGCGTATATGAAATTGTCTCTCTTATAGGCATGGGTGAATATGAAATTGTCTCTCTTATAGGCATGGGTGTATAGGAAATTGCCTCTCGTATAGGCATGGGCGTATAGGAAATTGCCTCTCGTATAGGCATGGGTGTATATGGAATTGTCTCTTATAGGCATGGGTGTATATGAAATTGTCTCTCATATAGGCATGGGCATATATGAAATTGTCTCTCTTATAGGCATGGGCATATATGAAATTGTCTCTCAAATAAGCATGGGCATATAGGACATTGCCTCTCACATAAGCACAGGCATATATGAAATTGTCTCTCTTACAGGCATGGGCTTATATGATATTGTATCTCACATAGGCATGGGCATATATGAAATTGTCTCTCTTATAGGCATGGGCGTATATGAAATTGTCTCTCTTATACGCATGGGCGTATATGAAATTGTCTCTCTTATAGGCATGGGCGTATATGAAATTGTCTTTTTTTTTGGCATGGGCATATATGATATTATCTCTCACATAGGCATGAGCGTATATGATATTGTCTCTCACAAAGGCTTGGGCATATATGAAATTGTCTCTCTTATAGGCATGGGCGTATATGAAATTGTCTCTCTTATACGCATGGGCGTATATGAAATTGTCTTTTTTTTTGGCATGGGCATATATGATATTATCTCTCACATAGGCATGAGCATATATGAAATTGTCTATCTTATAGGCATGGGTGTATATGAAATTGTCTCTCACATAGGCATGGGCGTATATGAAATTGTCTCTCACATAGGCATGGGCGTATATGATATTGTCTCTCTTATAGGCATGGGCTTATATGATATTGTCTCTCTTATAGGCATTGGCGTATATGAAATTGTCTCTCTTATAGGCATGGGCATATATGGAATTGTCTCTCTTATAGGCATGGGTGTATATGAAATTGTCTCTATTATAGGCATGGGTGTATATTATATTGTCTCTCTTATACGCATGGGCGTATATGAAATTGTCTTTTTTATAGGCATGGGCATATATGATATTGTCTCTCACATAGGCATGGGCGTATATGAAATTGTCTCTCTTATAGGCATGGGCGTATATGAAATTGTCTCTCACATAGGCATGGGCATATATGGAATTGTCTCTCTTATAGGCATGGGTGTATATGAAATTGTCTCTATTATAGGCATGGGTGTATATTATATTGTCTCTCTTATACGCATGGGCGTATATGAAATTGTCTTTTTTATAGGCATGGGCATATATGATATTGTCTCTCACATAGGCATGGGCGTATATGATATTGTCTCTCTTATAGGCATTGGCGTATATGGAATTGTCTCTCTTATAGGCATGGGTGTATATGAAATTGTCTCTCATATAGGCATGGGCATATATGAAATTGTCTCTCTTATAGGCATGGGGGCATATATGAAATTGTCTTTCTTATAGGCATGGGCATATATAATATTGTCTCTCACATAGGCATGGGCATATATGAAATTGTCTCTCTTATAGGCATGGGCGTATATGATATTGTCTCACACATAGACATGGGCATATATGAACATGTCTCTCTTATAGGCATGGGCGTATATGAAATTGTCTCTCTTATAGGCATGGGCGTATAAGAAATTGTCTCTCATATAGGCATGGGCATATATGAAATTGTCTCTCTTACAGGCATGGGGGTATATGAAATTGTCTCTCACATAGGCATGGGCATATATTGAATTTTGTCTCTTATAGGCATGGGCATATATGAAATTGTCTATCTTATAGGCATGGGCGTATATGAAATTGTCTCTCTTATAGGCATGGGCGTATATGAAATTGTCTCTCACATAGGAATGGGCGTATATGAAATTGTCTCCCTTATAGGCATGGGCGTTTATGATATTGTCTCTCACATAGGCATGGGCGTATATGAAATTGTCTCTCTTATAGGCATGGGCGGATATGAAATTGTCTATCTTATAGGAATGGGCGTATATGAAATTGTCTCTCTCATAGGCATGGGCGTATATAAAATTGTCTCTTTTATATGCATGGGCGTATATGAAATTTTCTCTCACATAGGCATGGGTGTATATGAAATTGTCTCTCTCATAGGCATGGGCGTATATTAAATTGTCTCTCACAAAGGCATGGGCATATATGAAATTGTCTCCCTTATAGGCAGGGGCGTATATGATATTGTCTCTCACATAGGCATGGGCATATATGAAATTGTCTCCCTTATAGGCAGGGGCGTAAATTAAATTGTCTCTCACATAGGCATGGGCATATGTGAAATTGTCTCTCTTATAGGCATATATGAAATTGTCTCTCTTATAGGCATGGGCGTATAAGAAATTGTCTCGCATAGGAATGGGCGTATATGAAATTGTCTCTCTTATAGGCATGGGCAAATATGAAATGGTCTCTCACATAGGCATGGGCATATATGATATTGTCTCTTATAGGCATGGGCGTATATGATATTTTTCTCTTATAGGCATGGGCATTTATGATATTGTCTCTCACATAGGCAGGGGCGTAAATGAAATTGTCTGTCACATAGGCATGGGCATATATGAAATTGTCTCTCTTATAGGCATGGGCATATATGAAATTGTCTCTCTTATAGGCATGGGCGTATATGAAATTGTCTCTCACATAGGCATGGGCGTATATAAAATTGTCTCTCTTATACGCATGGGCGTATATGAAATTGTCTCTCTTATAGGCATGGTCATATATGAAATTGTCTCTCTTATAGGCATGGGCATATATTGAATTTTCTCTCTTATAGGCATGGGCATATATTGAATTTTCTCTCTTATAGGCATGGGCATATATGAAATTGTCTCTCACATAGGCATGGGCGTATATGATATTGTCTCTCATATAGGCATGGGGGTATATTAAATTGTCTCTCACATAGGCATGGGGGTATATTAAATTGTCTCCCACATAGGCATGGGGGTATATTAAATTGTCTCTCACATAGGCATGGGCGTATATTAAATTGTCTCTCACAAAGGCATGGGCATATATGAAATTGTCTCCCTTATAGGCAGGGGCGTATATGATATTGTCTCTCACATAGGCATGGGCGTATATGAAATTGTCTCCCTTATAGGCAGGGGCGTAAATTAAATTGTCTCTCACATAGGCATGGGCATATGTGAAATTGTCTCTCTTATAGGCATATATGAAATTGTCTCTCTTATAGGCATGGGCGTATAAGAAATTGTCTCGCATAGGAATGGGCGTATATGAAATTGTCTCTCTTATAGGCATGGGCAAATATGAAATGGTCTCTCACATAGGCATGGGCATATATGATATTGTCTCTTATAGGCATGGGCGTATATGATATTTTTCTCTTAAAGGCATGGGCATTTATGATATTGTCTCTTACATAGGCAGGGGCGTAAATGAAATTGTCTGTCACATAGGCATGGGCATATATGAAATTGTCTCTCTTATAGGCATGGGCGTATATGAAATTGTCTCTCTTATACGCATGGGCGTATATGAAATTGTCTTTTTTTTTGGCATGGGCATATATGATATTATCTCTCACATAGGCATGAGCGTATATGAAATTGTCTATCTTATAGGCATGGGTGTATATGAAATTGTCTCTCACATAGGCATGGGCGTATATGAAATTGTCTCTCACATAGGCATGGGCGTATATGATATTGTCTCTCTTATAGGCATGGGCTTATATGATATTGTCTCTCTTATAGGCATTGGCGTATATGAAATTGTCTCTCTTATAGGCATGGGCATATATGGAATTGTCTATCTTATAGGCATGGGTGTATATGAAATTGTCTCTCACATAGGCATGGGCGTATATGAAATTGTCTCTCACATAGGCATGGGCGTATATGATATTGTCTCTCTTATAGGCATGGGCTTATATGATATTGTCTCTCTTATAGGCATTGGCGTATATGAAATTGTCTCTCTTATAGGCATGGGCATATATGGAATTGTCTCTCTTATAGGCATGGGTGTATATGAAATTGTCTCTCTTATAGGCATGGGTGTATATTATATTGTCTCTCTTATACGCATGGGCGTATATGAAATTGTCTTTTTTATAGGCATGGGCATATATGATATTGTCTCTCACATAGGCATGGGCATATATGATATTGTCTCTTATAGGCATGGGCGTATATGATATTTTTCTCTTAAAGGCATGGGCATTTATGATATTGTCTCTCACATAGGCAGGGGCGTAAATGAAATTGTCTGTCACATAGGCATGGGCGTATATGAAATTGTCTCTCTTATACACATGGGCGTATATGAAATTGTCTTTTTTTTTGGCATGGGCATATATGATATTATCTCTCACATAGGCATGAGCGTATATGAAATTGTCTATCTTATAGGCATGGGTGTATATGAAATTGTCTCTCACATAGGCATGGGCGTATATGAAATTGTCTCTCACATAGGCATGGGCGTATATGATATTGTCTCTCTTATAGGCATGGGCTTATATGATATTGTCTCTCTTATAGGCATTGGCGTATATGAAATTGTCTCTCTTATAGGCATGGGCATATATGGAATTGTCTCTCTTATAGGCATGGGTGTATATGAAATTGTCTCTCTTATAGGCATGGGTGTATATTATATTGTCTCTCTTATACGCATGGGCGTATATGAAATTGTCTTTTTTATAGGCATGGGCATATATGATATTGTCTCTCACATAGGCATGGGCGTATATGAAATTGTCTCTCTTATAGGCATGGGCGTATATGAAATTGTCTCTCACATAGGCATGGGCATATATGAAATTGTCTCCCGTATAGGCATGGGCGTATATGGAATTGTCTCTCTTATAGGCATGGGTGTATATGAAATTGTCTCTCATATAGGCATGGGCGTATAAGAAATTGTCTCTCACATAGGCATGGGCGTATTGGACATTGCCTCTCACATAGGCATGGGCATATATGAAATTGTCTCTCTTATAGGCATGGGGGCATATATGAAATTGTCTTTCTTATAGGCATGGGCATATATAATATTGTCTCTCACATAGGCATGGGCATATATGAAATTGTCTCTCTTATAGGCATGGGCGTATATGATATTGTCTCACACATAGACATGGGCATATATGAACATGTCTCTCTTATAGGCATGGGCGTATATGAAATTGTCTCTCTTATAGGCATGGGCGTATAAGAAATTGTCTCTCATATAGGCATGGGCATATATGAAATTGTCTCTCTTACAGGCATGGGGGTATATGAAATTGTCTCTCACATAGGCATGGGCATATATTGAATTTTGTCTCTTATAGGCATGGGCATATATGAAATTGTCTATCTTATAGGCATGGGCGTATATGAAATTGTCTCTCTTATAGGCATGGGCGTATATGAAATTGTCTCTCACATAGGAATGGGCGTATATGAAATTGTCTCCCTTATAGGCATGGGCGTTTATGATATTGTCTCTCACATAGGCATGGGCGTATATGAAATTGTCTCTCTTATAGGCATGGGCGGATATGAAATTGTCTATCTTATAGGAATGGGCGTATATGAAATTGTCTCTCTCATAGGCATGGGCATATATAAAATTGTCTCTTTTATAGGCATGGGCGTATATGAAATTTTCTCTCACATAGGCATGGGTGTATATGAAATTGTCTCTCTCATAGGCATGGGCGTATATTAAATTGTCTCTCACAAAGGCATGGGCATATATGAAATTGTCTCCCTTATAGGCAGGGGCGTATATGATATTGTCTCTCACATAGGCATGGGCATATATGAAATTGTCTCCCTTATAGGCAGGGGCGTAAATTAAATTGTCTCTCACATAGGCATGGGCATATGTGAAATTGTCTCTCTTATAGGCATATATGAAATTGTCTCTCTTATAGGCATGGGCGTATAAGAAATTGTCTCGCATAGGAATGGGCGTATATGAAATTGTCTCTCTTATAGGCATGGGCAAATATGAAATGGTCTCTCACATAGGCATGGGCATATATGATATTGTCTCTTATAGGCATGGGCGTATATGATATTTTTCTCTTATAGGCATGGGCATTTATGATATTGTCTCTCACATAGGCAGGGGCGTAAATGAAATTGTCTGTCACATAGGCATGGGCATATATGAAATTGTCTCTCTTATAGGCATGGGCATATATGAAATTGTCTCTCTTATAGGCATGGGCGTATATGAAATTGTCTCTCACATAGGCATGGGCGTATATAAAATTGTCTCTCTTATACGCATGGGCGTATATGAAATTGTCTCTCTTATAGGCATGGTCGTATATGAAATTGTCTCTCTTATAGACATGGGCATATATTGAATTTTCTCTCTTATAGGCATGGGCATATATTGAATTTTCTCTCTTATAGGCATGGGCGTATATGAAATTGTCTCTCACATAGGCATGGGCATATATGAAATTGTCTCTCACATAGGCATGGGCGTATATGATATTGTCTCTCATATAGGCATGGGGGTATATTAAATTGTCTCTCACATAGGCATGGGGGTATATTAAATTGTCTCCCACATAGGCATGGGGGTATATTAAATTGTCTCTCACATAGGCATGGGCGTATATTAAATTGTCTCTCACAAAGGCATGGGCATATATGAAATTGTCTCCCTTATAGGCAGGGGCGTATATGATATTGTCTCTCACATAGGCATGGGCGTATATGAAATTGTCTCCCTTATAGGCAGGGGCGTAAATTAAATTGTCTCTCACATAGGCATGGGCATATGTGAAATTGTCTCTCTTATAGGCATATATGAAATTGTCTCTCTTATAGGCATGGGCGTATAAGAAATTGTCTTGCATAGGAATGGGCGTATATGAAATTGTCTCTTTTATAGGCATGGGCAAATATGAAATGGTCTCTCACATAGGCATGGGCATATATGATATTGTCTCTTATAGGCATGGGCGTATATGATATTTTTCTCTTATAGGCATGGGCATTTATGATATTGTCTCTCACATAGGCAGGGGCGTAAATGAAATTGTCTGTCACATAGGCATGGGCATATATGAAATTGTCTCTCTTATAGGCATGGGCATATATGAAATTGTCTCTCTTATAGGCATGGGCGTATATGAAATTGTCTCTCACATAGGCATGGGCGTATATAAAATTGTCTCTCTTATAGGCATGGGCGTATATGAAATTGTCTCTCTTATAGGCATGGTCGTATATGAAATTGTCTCTCTTATAGGCATGGGCATATATTGAATTTTCTCTCTTATAGGCATGGGCATATATTGAATTTTCTCTCTTATAGGCATGGGCGTATATGAAATTGTCTCTCACATAGGCATGGGCGTATATGAAATTGTCTCTCACATAGGCATGGGCGTATATGATATTGTCTCTCATATAGGCATGGGGGTATATTAAATTGTCTCTCACATAGGCATGGGGGTATATTAAATTGACTCCCACATAGGCATGGGGGTATATTAAATTGTCTCTCACATAGGCATGGGGGTATATTAAATTGTCTCTCACATAAGCATGGGCGTATATGATATTGTCTCTCTTATAGGCATGGGCGTATATGAAATTGTCTATCTTATAGGCATGGGCGTATATGAAATTGTCTCTCTTATAGGCATGGGCGTATATGAAATTGTCTCTCACATAGGCATGGGCGTATATGAAATTGTCTCTCTTATAGGCATGGGCGCATATGAAATTCTCTCTAACATAGGCATGGGTATATATGAAATTGCCTCTCACATAGGCATGGGTGTATATGAAATTGTCTCTCTTATAGGCATGGGTTTATATGAAATTGTCTCTCTTATAGGCATGGGCGCATATGAAATTGTCTCTCTTATAGGCATGGGTGTATATGAAATTGTCTCCCTTATAGGCATGGGTGTATATGAAATTGTCTCTCTTATAGGCATGGGTGTATATGAAATTGTCTCTCTTATAGGCATGGGTGTATATGAAATTGTCTCCCTTATAGGCATGGGCGTATATGAAATTGTCTCTCTTATAGGCATGGGTGTATATGAAATTGTCTCTCTTATAGGCATGGGTGTATATGAAATTGTCTCCCTTATAGGCATGGGCGTATATGAAATTGTCTCTCTTATAGGCATGGGTGTATATGAAATTGTCTCTCACATAGGCATGGGCATATATGAAATTGTCTCTCACATAGGCATGGGCGTATATGAAATTTTCTCTCACATAGGCATGGGGGTATATGAAATTGTCTCTCACATAGGCATGGGCATATATTGAATTTTGTCTCTTATAGGCATGGGCATATATGAAATTGTCTCTCTTATAGGCGTGGGCGTATATGAAATTGTCTCTCACATAGGCATGGGCGTATATGAAATTGTCTCTCTTATAGGCATGGGCGCATATGAAATTCTCTCTAACATAGGCATGGGTATATATGAAATTGCCTCTCACGTAGGCATGGGCGTATATGAAATTGTCTCTCTTATAGGCATGGGCGTATATGAAATTGTCTCTCTTATAGGCATGGTCGTATATGAAATTGTCTCTCTTATAGGCATGGGCGTATATGAAATTGTCTCTCATATAGGCATGGTCGTATATGAAATTGTCTCTCTTATAGGCATGGGCGTATATGAAATTGTCTCTCACATAGGCATGGGCGTATATGAAATTGTCTCTCACATAGTCATGGGCGTATATGAAATTGTCTCTCACATAGGCAGGGGCGTGTATTAAATTGTCTCTCACATAAGCATGGGCATATATGAAATAGTCTCTCTTATAGGCATGGGTGTATATGATATTGTCTCTCACATAAGCATGGGTGTATATGATATTGTCTCTCACATAAGCATGGGTGTATATGATATTGTCTCTCACATAAGCATGGGTGTATATGATATTGTCTCTCACATAAGCATGGGTGTATATGATATTGTCTCTCACATAAGCATGGGTGTATATGATATTGTCTCTCACATAGGCATGGGTGTATATGATATTGTCTCTCACATAAGCATGGGTGTATATGATATTGTCTCTCACATAAGCATGGGTGTATATGATATTGTCTCTCACATAGGCATGGGTGTATATGATATTGTCTCTCACATAAGCATGGGCGTATATCATATTGTCTCTCACATAAGCATGGGGGTATATGATATTGTCTCTCACATAGGCATGGGCATATATATTCTTGCAGCATTTGGCTCTTTTCAGAGCCACATTTATTCTTGTGAAATTAAAACACACTAAGATCTGGATTTGCACATTTGTACGAGGGCTGCCGCCGAGAGTGTCAGACTGGAAAACCATTCTAGGAAGGCAAGTTTGTTTAAAATTGACCCCATAGTCAAAAAGCGAAGTCTTCTTTTAAATAAAATGCTCTAACAAAATAGAGAATTGGATGTTTACACAAGACTGACATTTTAAACAGCTGCACTTCTGCATCACGATGTTAGTATTGCGTTATCTTCCATTACAACTTCTCATAGAAGCCACTGACTTTATTTTTTTTTTTTTTTATGTTTTAGCAACTATCTCTGTGCATTTTCCCCATGTATATACAGTTTAGCTACTATGGTGATGACAAATTTGCCGCAATGACGGACACTTTTGCTTCATGAGTTATTTCAGTATTTAATAGCCGCTTATAAAACTTACAATTTATATTACAGCTGTACTAATTCCTAAATGCACAAAAAGGTTATCGGCCCTTTTTTATATTTAGTACTAATAATGGTAAACGGAGCAGCAGCGGATTCTGTGTTAAGCTGTTATCAGGATTTAGTACCTTATCTGTGCGGATAATTACAAATATAATTAGCTTAAACTTTTTAAAGTAATCTTCTAGATTGGTGAGTGCCGCTAAAAACATGTGAGTCACATATAATTAATCTACGTCTTCCAAACTTAACTGAAATGTTCATTAAACTCAAAAATGTTCTAACGTGCACAGGAAAGTTCTGCATTTAAACTTCTTTTTTTAGCACAAATATGCTGTTTAAAGTGAAATGAATAGAATAGCATTAATTAATTGGATATTACCTGAGTGCTGAGTCACTTGGCACAGCACATCTGTAAAATGCTGGTTACAAATTTTCACCTGTCCCTCTAGTGCAAACAGGGGGAGACAGCCGCTCCATGAGAGCCCCCTTTAGGGTAACCAGCACTTAAACACTGTCGCAGATTATTACTGTTTTTTTAGAGACCATCTGCAGCTGACAGGGCCTGAGATCCAAGACCAGCTTAGTGAGATAAACGGAAAGTTGAGGGCTGTCTAAGCACGCAGCAACTTAAGGGTTAACTTTTGTCTGAACTGCTAGGTGTTTTGTTTAAGTGTATTAGCTGATGCTGCAGCTAGAGGGAGATGTTACAGAGCCTATATTAGTGTCTGCAGGCAGGAAGTAGGGTCACTAACCTGTTCTTGTCTTGCAGCTAGAGGGAGATGTTACAGAGCCTATATTAGTGTCTGCAGGCAGGAAGTAGGGTCACTAACCTGTTCTTGTCTTGCAGCTAGAGGGAGATGTTACAGAGCCTATATTAGTGTCTGCAGGCAGGAAGTAGGGTCACTAACCTGTTCTTGTCTTGCAGCTAGAGGGAGATGTTACAGAGCCTATATTAGTGTCTGCAGGCAGGAAGTAGGGTCACTAACCTGTTCTTGTCTTGTAGCTAGAGGGAGATGTTACAGAGCCTATATTAGTGTCTGCAGGCAGGAAGTAGGGTCACTAACCTGTTCTTGTCTTGTAGCTAGAGGGGAGATGTTACAGAGCCTATATTAGTGTCTGCAGGCAGGAAGTAGGGTCACTAACCTGTTCTTGTCTTGCAGCTAGAGGGAGATGTTACAGAGCCTATATTAGTGTCTGCAGGCAGGAAGTAGGGTCACTAACCTGTTCTTGTCTTGTAGCTAGAGGGAGATGTTACAGAGCCTATATTAGTGTCTGCAGGCAGGAAGTAGGGTCACTAACCTGTTCTTGTCTTGTAGCTAGGGGGAGATGTTACAGAGCCTATATTAGTGTCTGCAGGCAGGAAGTAGGGTCACTAACCTGTTCTTGTCTTGCAGCTAGAGGGAGATGTTACAGAGCCTATATTAGTGTCTGCAGGCAGGAAGTAGGGTCACTAACCTGTTCTTGTCTTGTAGCTAGAGGGAGATTTTGCAGAGCCTATATTAGTGTCTGCAGGCAGGAAGTAGGGTCACTAACCTGTTCTTGTCTTGCAGCTAGAGGGAGATGTTACAGAGTCTATATTAGTGTCTGCAGGCAGGAAGTAGGGTCACTAACCTGAGATCCAAGACCAGCTTAGTGAGATAAACGGAAAGTTGAGGGCTGTCTAAGCACGCAGCAACTTAAGGGTTAACTTTTGTCTGAACTGCTAGGTGTTTTGTTTAAGTGTATTAGCTGATGCTGCAGCTAGAGGGAGATGTTGCAGAGCCTATATTAGTGTCTGCAGGCAGGAAGTAGGGTCACTAACCTGTTCTTGTCTTGTAGCTAGAGGGAGATTTTACAGAGCCTATATTAGTGTCTGCAGGCAGGAAGTAGGGTCACTAACCTGTTCTTGGCTTGTAGCTAGAGGGAGATGTTACAGAGCCTATATTAGTGTCTGCAGACAGGAATAGGGTCACTAACCTGTTTCTTGTCTTGCAGCTAGAGGGAGATGTTACAGAGCCTATATTAGTGTCTGCAGGCAGGAAGTAGGGTCACTAACCTGTTCTTGTCTGACAGCTAGAGGGAGATGTTACAGAGCCTATATTAGTGTCTGCAGGCAGGAAGTAGGGTCACTAACCTGTTCTTGTCTGACAGCTAGAGGGAGATGTTGCAGAGCCTATATTAGTGACTGCAGGCAGGAAGTAGGGTCACTAACCTGTTCTTGTCTTGCAGCTAGAGGGAGATGTTACAGAGCCTATATTAGTGTCTGCAGGCAGGAAGTAGGGTCACTAACCTGTTCTTGTCTTGTAGCTAGAGGGGAGATTTTGCAGAGCCTATATTAGTGTCTGCAGGCAGGAAGTAGGGTCACTAACCTGTCTTGTCTTGCAGCTAGAGGGAGATGTTACAGAGCCTATATTAGTGTCTGCAGGCAGGAAGTAGGGTCACTAACCTGTTCTTGTCTTGCAGCTAGAGGGAGATGTTACAGAGCCTATATTAGTGTCTGCAGACAGGAATAGGGTCACTAACCTGTTTCTTGTCTTGCAGCTAGAGGAGATGTTACAGAGCCTATATTAGTGTCTGCAGGCAGGAAGTAGGGTCACTAACCTGTTCTTGTCTTGTAGCTAGAGGGAGATGTTGCAGAGCCTATATTAGTGTCTGCAGGCAGGAAGTAGGGTCACTAACCTGTTCTTGTCTGACAGCTAGAGGGAGATGTTACAGAGCTTATATTAGTGTCTGCAGGCAGGAAGTAGGGTCACTAACCTGTTCTTGTCTGACAGCTAGAGGGAGATGTTGCAGAGCCTATATTAGTGTCTGCAGGCAGGAAGTAGGGTCACTAACCTGTTCTTGTCTTGCAGCTAGAGGGAGATGTTGCAGAGCCTATATTAGTGACTGCAGGCAGGAAGTAGGGTCACTAACCTGTTCTTGTCTTGCAGCTGGAGGGAGATGTTACAGAGCCTATATTAGTGTCTGCAGGCAGGAAGTAGGGTCACTAACCTGTTCTTGTCTTGCAGCTAGAGGGAGATGTTGCAGAGCCTATATTAGTGACTGCAGGCAGGAAGTAGGGTCACTAACCTGTTCTTGTCTTGCAACTAGAGGGAGATGTTACAGAGCCTATATTAGTGTCTGCAGGCAGGAAGTAGGGTCACTAACCTGTTTCTTGTCTTGCAACTAGAGGGAGATGTTACAGAGCCTATATTAGTGTCTGCAGGCAGGAAGTAGGGTCACTAACCTGTTTCTTGTCTTGCAACTAGAGGGAGATGTTACAGAGCCTATATTAGTGTCTGCAGGCAGGAAGTAGGGTCACTAACCTGTTCTTGTCTTGCAACTAGAGGGAGATGTTACAGAACCTATATTAGTGTCTGCAGGCAGGAAGTAGGGTCACTAACCTGTTTCTTGTCTTGCAGCTAGAGGGAGATGTTGCAGAGCCTATATTAGTGACTGCAGGCAGGAAGTAGGGTCACTAACCTGTTCTTGTCTTGCAACTAGAGGGAGATGTTACAGAGCCTATATTAGTGTCTGCAGGCAGGAAGTAGGGTCACTAACCTGTTTCTTGTCTTGCAACTAGAGGGAGATGTTACAGAGCCTATATTAGTGTCTGCAGGCAGGAAGTAGGGTCACTAACCTGTTCTTGTCTTGCAGCTAGGAGAGATGTTACAGAGCCTATATTAGTGTCTGCAGACAGGAATAGGGTCACTAACCTGTTTCTTGTCTTGCAGCTAGAGGGAGATGTTGCAGAGCCTATATTAGTGACTGCAGGCGGGAAGTAGGGTCACTAACCTGTTCTTGTCTTGCAGCTAGAGGGAGATGTTGCAGAGCCTATATTAGTGTCTGCAGGCAGGAAGTAGGGTCACTAGCCTGTTCTTGTCTTGCAGCTAGAGGGAGATGTTACAGAGCCTATATTAGTGTCTGCAGGCAGGAAGTAGGGTCACTAACCTGTTTCTTGTCTTGCAGCTAGAGGGAGATGTTACAGAGCCTATATTAGTGTCTGCAGGCAGGAAGTAGGGTCACTAACTTGTTCTTGTCTTGCAGCTAGAGGGAGATGTTACAGAGCCTATATTAGTGTCTGCAGGCAGGAAGTAGGGTCACTAACCTGTTTCTTGTCTTGCAGCTAGAGGGAGATGTTACAGAGCCTATATTAGTGTCTGCAGGCAGGAAGTAGGGTCACTAACCTGTTCTTGTCTTGCAGCTAGAGGGAGATGTTGCAGAGCCTATATTAGTGACTGCAGGCAGGAAGTAGGGTCACTAACCTGTTCTTTTCTTGCAGCTAGAGGGGGATGTTACAGAGTCTATATTAGTGACTGCAGGCAGGAAGTAGGGTCACTAACCTGTTCTTGTCTTGCAGCTAGAGGGAGATGTTGTAGAGCCTATATTAGTGACTGCAGGCAGGAAGTAGGGTCACTAACCTGTTCTTGTCTTGTAGCTAGAGGGAGATGTTACAGAGCCTATATTATTGTCTGCAGGCAGTATGTAGGGTCACTAACCTGTTTCTTGTCTTGCAGCTAGAGGGAGATGTTGCAGAGCCTATATTAGTGTCTGCAGGCAGGAAATAGGGTCACTAACCTGTTCTTGTCTTGCAGCTGGAGGGAGATGTTATAGAGCCTATATTAGTGACTGCAGGCAGAAAGTAGGGTCACTAACCTGTTCTTGTCTTGCAGCTAGAGGGAGATGTTACAGAGCCTATATTAGTGTCTGCAGGCAGGAAGTAGGGTCACTAACCTGTTCTTGTCTTGTAGCTAGAGGGAGATGTTACAGAGCCTATATTAGTGACTGCAGGCAGGAAGTAGGGTCACTAACTTGTTCTTGTCTTGCAGCTAGAGGGAGATGTTGCAGAGCCTATATTAGTGTCTGCAGGCAGGAAGTAGGGTCACTAACCAGTTCTTGTCTTGCAGCTAGAGGGAGATGTTACAGAGCCTATATTAGTGTCTGCAGGCAGGAAGTAGGGTCACTAGCCTGTTCTTGTCTTGTAGCTAGAGGGAGATGTTACAGAGCCTATATTAGTGTCTGCAGGCAGGAAGTAGGGTCACTAGCCTGTTCTTGTCTTGCAGCTAGAGGGAGATGTTACAGAGCCTATATTAGTGTCTGCAGGCAGGAAGTAGGGTCACTAACCTGTTCTTGTCTTGCAGCTAGAGGGAGATGTTACAGAGCCTATATTAGTGACTGCAGGCAGGAAGTAGGGTCACTAGCCTGTTCATGTCTTGCAGCTAGAGGGAGATGTTACAGAGCCTATATTAGTGACTGCAGGCAGGAAGTAGGGTCACTAACCTGTTCTTGTCTTGTAGCTAAAGGGAGATGTTACAGAGCCTATATTAGTGACTGCAGGCAGGAAGTAGGGTCACTAGCCTGTTCTTGTCTTGCAGCTAGAGGGAGATGTTACAGAGCCTATATTAGTGACTGCAGGCAGGAAGTAGGGTTACTAGCCTGTTCTTGTCTTGCAGCTAGAGGGAGATGTTACAGAGCCTATATTAGTGTCTGCAGGCAGGAAGTAGGGTCACTTACCTATTTCTTGTCTTCCCTCCCTTCCCTCCCAAGTAACAGGCATTCCAGTCTCCAGTTATGGATGCAGAGTTGGACCATTCCAGTCAGCTACGGACCGCAGGGATGCAGGCAATAGTTCCACTTTGGCTGGGGGCTGAATAGTCATTCGGACCTTGGTAAGACCAAAGTGCTGTAGTTGTGCTCTTAGGGACCCTCCTTCGGAACTAACAGTCTTTTGGCTGAGGAACCGTTGTCGTAGCAGTTTGAGGGTCCCTCAACTTCAATTCTGTGGTAGGGGCATGTCGTCATGCACCCTGATGCGGCGGCAGTGGGGTGCGACATATCTGTGATAGGCTCAGCCTGTCTTGGTGAAAGAGGAGGGGGACACGTGAGCACATTCAGCGTCAGCCGTAAGGGCTGGCGCACGGTGGCTCCCTGCACGATCCCTCCCAAAAAACTCTCCAGGCTGACGGAATGGGGGCGCCCCCATTCCTTTAGGGCGGTTGCACCCCTTTCTTAGGAGTTGTAGGACAGGTCTGTTCTTGCCGGCCAACATTAATGTGTTAAGTTATTTAAGTTTATTTTAAGTTATTGTTTAAATAAATACAACCCTTGTCCCCGGATGGGGAAAGGGTTTTTTCTCCCATAACTGGTGTCCATGTGTTATTTAGGTTATTAGGTGGTTAAAGTTATTTTCATCACATAGTAGGTAAGGTATAGAAAGTTTTACCCTTAAGCTCTAAAACAAAAACTCCCTTAGAGGGATATCGCAGAACTGAGACTTGTTAGATCATTTGCCAGAGCAGAGAGCTTGGGATGAGACACTTAGTGATAAATTTAAAGTGTTCTGGTTATTTTACATACACAAAAAACATACACATACACACACACACACACACACACAAACACATAAATACACAAAACATATACACATACACACACACACCCACATACACAATACATACACACACAAATACACACAAACACATACATACACACACATACATACACACACACACACACATATACACAAATACACACAGACACATACATACACACACATACACAAATACACACAAACACATACATAGACACACATATACACACATACACACACATATACACATACACACACATACACATACACAAATACACACAAACACATACATAGACACACATACACACATATACATACACACACACAAATACACACAAACACATAAATAGACACACATACACACACATACATATACACATACACAAATACACACAAACACATACATAGACACACATACACACATATACACAAAGACACACACATATACACACACATACACACACACAAATACACACAAACACAAATACACACAAACACATACATAGACACACATACACACACATACACAAAACATATACACACATACACACACACAAACATATACACACACATACACAAAACATATACACACATACACACACACAAACATATACACACACATACACAAAACATATACACACAAACACATACACACACATACACAAAACATATACACACATACACAAAACATATACACACATACACAAAACATATACACACATACATACACACACACAAACATATACACACACATACACAAAACATATACACATTCACACATACACAAAACATATACACATACATACACACACACACACACACAAATACACACACAAACACACCAGTGGAATATTTAGGTTTCGTGCTGCCCTAGGCACTCAGCATCCTGCTGCCCCCCCCCCCCCCCCCCAGTCACGGAGCAATGTGACTTTTTTTTTTCTTTTCTTTTTTTCTTGAATAGAAAGTAAGTATATAACAGTTTTCAAAATATACTTTATTGTTTTAATTAATTTGTACTACTCACTATTACTAATAAGCATTCAAGGAACTGTTTAATTTGTCAAAGCAGCAGGTGTGTTTGGATTTAGCTGACCAGTACACTTACATAATGAGACCAATTATGAAAAGAATAAGTAATATATTTAGTTGTTTACAGTTTGCAAAAGAGAAAGCAAGTTAAACATTATTATTTCCATGCTCTGCTACCATGGGATTGCATTGCACACATACAGGCCTCCATTACATATAGAGCGTCGCCCGCAAAAGCCGGTATTACATATACGGCGTAGCATACAAGTTACGCCCGTATATATTTCATCCGTCGCTCACAATTTTTACTCCCATAGGCTAACATGAGACTGCGGCGTAAATCAGTATCCAATATCAAGCGCAAGGCCTTACATGGCGAAAATTGAGAAATCTTACTCCATTTTTACCTCGCCATAAAAGGCAGCACCGTTACACCCCAACACCCGAAAATGCCTGCAAAAATAAACTAATCAGTCATTTAAAGGAACCTTCATTCGTCGGTAAGTCATCGGCCAGGAAGGATGCTCTGCATCGGATGTCTTCAAGATGGAGCCGCTCCTTGTCGGATGGAAGAAGATAGAAGATGCCGCTTGGATGAAGACTTCTGCCGGCTGGAGGACCTCTTCTGCCCGGATCGGATGAAGACTTCTGCCCGGCTGGAGGACCTCTTCTGTCCGGATCGTATGAAGACTTCTGCCCGGCTGGAGGACCTCTTCTGCCCGGATTGGATGAAGACTTCTGCCCGGCTAGAGGACCTCTTCTGCCCGGATCGGATGAAGACTTTTCGGGTGAAAACGGCTCAAGGTAGGGTGGTCTTCAAAGGGTTAGAGTTAGGTTTTTTTAAGGGGGGATTGGGTGGGTTTTATAGTAAGGTTGGGTGTGTGGGTGGTGGGTTTTAATGTTGGGGGGTTGTATTTCTTTTTTTACAGGTAAAAGAGCTGATTACTTTGGGGCAATGCCCCGCAAAAAGTCCTTTTAAGGGCTATTTGTAATTTAGTATAGGGTAGGGAATTTTATTATTTTGGGGGGCTTTTTTATTTTATTAGGGGGCTTAGATTAGGTGTAATTAGTTTAAACTTCTTTTAATTTTTTTTATTTTCTGTAATTTAGTGGGGGGTTTTTGTACTATAGTTTATTTCTCCTGTTAAGTGTAGTCAGTCCACGGGTCATCCATTACTTATGGGATTATATCTCCTCCCTAACAGGAAGTGCAAGAGGATCACCCAAGCAGAGCTGCTATATAGCTCCTCCCCTCTACGTCATATCCAGTCATTCTCTTGCACCTAACTATAGATAGGACGTGTGAGAGGACTGTGGTGTGTTAAACTTAGTTTTTATTTCTTCAATCAAATGTTTGTTATTTTAAACGGCACCGGAGTGTGTTGTTTCTTCTCAGGCAGCATTAGAAGAAGAATCTACCTGAGTTTGTCTATGATCTTAGCGGTCGTAACTAAGATCCACTTGCTGTTCTCGGCCATTCTGAGGAGTGAGGTAACTTCAGAACAGGGGATAGCATGCAGGGCCCACCTGCAAGGAGGTATGTGCAGTAAATTATTTTCTAAGGAATGGAATTGACTGAGAAAATACTGCTAATACCGATGTAATGTAAGTGCAGCCTTAAATGCAGTAGTAGCGACTGGTATCAGGCTGATATGTATGTATGTATACTCTGAGGTATTTCTGGGGAATGGAATTTCACTAAGAAAATACTGTCTATATTAAAGTAATATTTGAGCCTGCACTGCAGTGAAAGTGACTAGCAGCAGGCTTATTAATAACACTTCATAATTTTCATTTTTAAAAAACGTTTACTGGCATGTTAATCGTTTTTTCTGAGGTACTTGGTGATAAAACTTTATGGGCATGATTTTTACCACATGGCTGTCGTTTGTTTCTGAATAAAAACAGTTTACTGAGCTTCCCCACTGTTGTAATATGAGTGGGAGGGGCCTATTTTAGCGCTTTATTGCGCAGTAAAAATTTAGTCACAGTCTTCCTATTTCTTCCTCCATGATCCAGGACGTCTCTACAGAGCCCAGGGGTCTCCAAAACTAGTTTTGAGGGAGGTAATCAGTCACAGCAGATCTGTGACAGTGTGTTTGACTGTGATAAAAAACGTTTATTATTTCTACTGTTATCCGTTTTGGGTATAAAGGGGTTAATCATCCTTTTGCTTGTGGGTGCAATTCTCTGCTAACTTTATACATTTTCTGTTAAAATTTGGTTGTTTTAACATATTTGGTTCATCGTTAATTCAACTGTGTCACATTTTTATGTTTTCTTAAAGGCGCAGTAGCGTCTTTTATATAGCTTGAAAATTTATTTAAAGGTTTTTTTCCAAGCTTGCTAGTGTTATTGCTAGTCTGTTTAAACATGTCTGACACAGATGAAGCTGTTTGTTCACTATGTTTAAAGGCCAATGTGGAGCCCAATAGAAATTTGTGCACTCAATGTATAGATGTTACTTTGAATAAAAGTCAAACTTTATATGTGAAAAATATATCACCAGACAACGAGGGGGAAGTTATGCCGACTAACTCTCCTCACGTGTCAGTACCTTCGCTTCCCGCTCAGGAGGTGCGTGATATTGTGGCGCCAAGTACATCAGGGCGGCCCATACAAATCACTTTGCAAGACATGGCTAATGTTATGACTGAAGTACTATCTAAATTGCCAGAATTAAGAGGTAAACGCGATCACTCTGGAATAAGAACAGAGTGCGCTGATAATAATAGAGCTATGTCTGATACTGCGTCACAATTTGCAGAACATGAGGACGGAGAGCTTCATTCTGTGGGTGACGGATCTGATCCAAGTAAACTGGATTCAGACATTTCAAATTTTAAATTTAAGCTTGAGAACCTCCGTGTATTACTAGGGGAGGTATTAGCGGCTCTGAATGATTGTAAAACGGTTGCAATTCCAAAGAAAGTATGTAGGCTGGACAAATATTTTGCGGTACCGGCGTGTACTGACGTTTTTCCTATACCTAAAAGGCTTACAGAAATTGTTAACAAGGAGTGGGATAGACCCGGTGTGCCTTTTTCACCCCCTCTTATTTAGAAAAATGTTTCCAATAGACGCCACCACACGGGACCTATGGCAGACGGTCCCTAAGGTGGAGGGAGCAGTTTCTACTCTAGCTAAGCGCACCACTATCCCGGTTGAGGATAGCTGTGCTTTTTCAGATCCAATGGATAAAAAGTTAGAGGGTTACCTTAAGAAAATGTTTGTTCAGCAAGGTTTTATATTACAACCCCTTGCATGCATTGCGCCTGTCACTGCTGCGGCGGCATTCTGGTTTGAGTCTCTGGAAGAGACCCTTAGCACAGCTCCATTGGATGAGATTATGAACAAGCTTAAAGCCCTTAAGCTAGCTAATTCATTTATTTCTGATGCCGTAGTACACTTAACCAAACTTACGGCTAAGAACTCCGGATTCGCCATTCAAGCGCGTAGAGCGCTGTGGCTTAAATCCTGGTCAGCTGATGTGACTTCTAAATCGAAATTGCTTAATATTCCTTTCAAAGGGCAGACATTATTCGGGCCCGGTTTGAAAGAAATTATCGCTGACATTACTGGAGGTAAGGGCCATGCCCTGCCTCAAGACAGGGCCAAACCAAGGGCTAAACAGTCTAATTTTCGTGCCTTTCGTAACTTCAAGGCAGGAGCAGCATCAACTTCCTCCGCTCCAAGACAGGAAGGAACTGTTGCTCGCTACAGACAGGGCTGGAAACCTAACCAGTCCTGGAACAAGGGCAAGCAGGCCAGAAAACCTGCTGCTGCCCCTAAGATAGCATGAAGTGAGGGCCCCCGATCCGGAAATGGATCTAGTGGGGGGCAGACTTTCTCTCTTCGCCCAGGCTTAGGCAAGAGATGTCCAAGATCCCTAGGCGTTGGAGATCATATCTCAGGGATATCTTCTGGACTTCAAAGCTTCTCCTCCACAAGGGAGATTTCATCTTTCAAGGTTATCAGCAAACCAGATAAAGAAAGAGGCGTTTCTACGCTGTGTACAAGACCTCTTACTAATGGGAGTGATCCACCCAGTTCCGCGGTCGGAACACGGGCAAGGATTCTATTCAAATCTGTTTGTGGTTCCCAAAAAAGAGGGAACCTTCAGACCAATCTTGGACTTAAAGATCCTAAACAAATTCCTAAGAGTTCCATCGTTCAAAATGGAAACTATTCGAACCATCTTACCCATGATCCAAGAGGGTCAGTACATGACCACAGTGGATTTAAAGGATGCCTACCTTCACATACCGATTCACAAGGATCATTACCGGTATCTAAGATTTGCCTTCCTAAACAAGCATTACCAGTTTGTAGCTCTTCCCTTCGGGTTAGCTACGGCTCCAGGAATCTTTACAAAGGTTCTGGGCTCTCTTCTGGCGGTACTAAGACCGCGAGGCATAGCGGTAGCTCCGTACCTAGAATACATTCTGATACAAGCGTCAAGTTTCCAAACTGCCAAGTCTCATACAGAGTTAGTTCTGGCATTTCTAAGGTCGCATGGTTGGAAGGTGAACGTAGAAAAGAGTTCTCTATTGCCACTCACAAGAGTTCCCTTCTTAGGGACTCTTATAGATTCTGTAGAAATGAAAATTTACCTGACGGAGGACAGGTTATCAAAACTTCTAAATGCTTGCCGTGTCCTTCATTCCATTCAACACCCGTCAGTGGCTCAGTGCATGGAGGTAATCGGCAATGGACATAGTACCTTTTGCGCGCCTGCATCTCAGACCGCTGCAATTGTGCATGCTAAGTCAGTGGAATGGGGATTACTCAGATTTGTCCCCTCTGCTAAATCTGGATCAAGAGACCAGAGATTCTCTTCTATGGTGGCTTTCTCGGCCACATCTGTCCAAGGGGATGCCCTTCCGCAGGCCAGATTGGACGATTGTAACAACAGACGCCAGCCTTCTAGGTTGGGGCGCAGTCTGGAATTCTCTGAAGGCTCAGGGATCATGGACTCAGGAGGAGAGACTCCTTCCAATAAACATTCTGGAATTAAGAGCAATTTTCAATACTCTTCTGGCTTGGCCTCAGTTAGCAACTCTGAGGTTCATCAGGTTTCAGTCGGACAACATCACGACTGTGGCTTACATCAACCATCAAGGAGGAACAAGGAGTTCCCTAGCGATTATGGAAGTCTCAAAGATAATTCGCTGGGCAGAGTCTCACTCTTGCCACCTGTCAGCGATCCACATCCCAGGCGTGGAGAACTGGGAGGCGGATTTTCTAAGTCGCCAGAACTTTCATCCGGGGGAGTGGGAACTTCATCCGGAGGTGTTTGCCCAACTGCTTCATCATTGGGGCAAACCAGATCTGGATCTCATGGCGTCTCGCCAGAACGCCAAGCTTCCTTGTTACGGATCCAGGTCCAGGGATCCGGGAGCGGTACTGATAGATGCTCTGACAGCACCTTGGGTCTTCAACATGGCTTATGTGTTTCCACCCTTCCCGATGCTTCCTCGATTGATTGCCAGGATCAAACAGGAGAGAGCATCGATGATTCTAATAGCGCCTGCGTGGCCACGCAGGACCTGGTATGCAGATCTAGTGGACATGTCATCCTGTCCACCATGGTCTCTGCCTCTGAGACAGGACCTTCTGATTCAGGGTCCTTTCAAGCATCCAAATCTAATTTCTCTGAGGCTGACTGCATGGAGATTGAACGCTTGATTCTATCAAAGCGGGGATTCTCGGAGTCAGTGATTGATACCTTAATACAGGCTAGGAAACCTGTTACCAGGAAAATTTACCATAAAATATGGTGTAAATACTTATATTGGTGCGAATCCAAGAGTTACTCATGGAGTAAGGTTAGGATTCCGAGGATATTGTCTTTTCTACAAGAAGGTTTAGAAAAGGGTTTATCTGCTAGTTCGTTAAAGGGACAGATTTCAGCTCTGTCTATCCTTTTACACAAACGTCTGGCAGAAGTTCCAGACGTTCAGGATTTTTGTCAGGCTTTGGCTAGGATTAAGCCTGTGTTTAAGACTGTTGCTCCGCCGTGGAGCTTAAACTTAGTTCTTAACGTTCTGCAAGGTGTTCCGTTTGAACCCCTTCATTCCATCGATATCAAGCTGTTATCTTGGAAAGTTCTGTTTTTAATGGCTATTTCCTCGGCTCGAAGAGTCTCTGAGTTATCGGCCTTACATTGTGATTCTCCTTATCTGATTTTTCATTCAGACAAGGTAGTTCTGCGTACTAAACCTGGGTTCTTACCTAAGGTAGTCACTAACAAGAATATCAATCAAGAGATTGTTGTTCCATCATTGTGCCCTAACCCTTCTTCAAAGAAGGAACGACTTCTGCACAATCTGGACGTCGTCCGTGCCCTGAAATTTTATTTGCAGGCAACTAAAGATTTTCGTCAAACTTCTTCCCTGTTTGTCATTTATTCTGGACAGAGGAGAGGTCAAAAAGCTTCGGCTACCTCTCTCTCTTTTTGGCTTCGTAGCATAATACGTTTAGCCTATGAGACTGCTGGACAGCAGCCTCCTGAAAGGATTACGGCTCATTCTACTAGAGCTGTGGCTTCCACTTGGGCCTTTAAGAATGAGGCCTCTGTTGAACAGATTTGCAAGGCTGCAACTTGGTCTTCACTTCACACTTTTTCA